>NW_017731426.1:4253080-4293080 GCF_001890085.2 Hipposideros armiger | reverse complement strand
AGCGAGGGGTAACAGATCATACAGTTGGAGGGAAAAAAAAATCTCATCTCCTTGAACATAATTAATTTAATTGTCCTCATTAGCTGTACCATTTGTTTTGATTTTATTTCTCCCTTTCCCCACACATACTTCTCCCTCCCTCCCTCTTTTCTTCTTCTCAGTGCATTGGCTGAGAGAGAGCGCACAAGCCACACACACACACACACACACACACACACACACACACACACACACTCACTCACTCACACTCACACACTGGGGTGTTTTCAGAGTGGCTGGAGCAGAGAGGTGGGGTACAACAGCGGGAGCTGTGCGGATGGGTGAGGTGGATGTGTGCCTGCTTAGACGGGCCAGAAAAGCCAAACTTAAGAAATCTGCCTATGTACAGAACAAATCAACCGAAGGGGTTCTTATTAATCTGCCGTCTGTGACTTTCGTTATTTTTCAGGTTAGTTCTGAGTTTTGTTGCCTTTTCGAGGGAGAGGAAAGCAAACCATATACTATTTTAAACAAGGGAAGGGATACAACGTAAGTTATCAATGCACCATTATTCTATAGAAGAGAAGCCTAATTTAGCCTAAATATTCATAGGGGAGGGGGTGCTTGTCTTTTTTTTTTCTTTTTCTTTCTTTTTTTTTTCTAACTAGGACTAAGGTTAAAACAGATGGTGCTGAGAAGAAAAAAGTTTTTTTGGAGTTCAACAATTGAATCTCTCTTGGCCCTTAACACATCTCAGCCAGCCTCATTCAAATTTGGACTATTTTTAAGTTTGACCATTGACAGGGCTTCAGAAAAATCTGGTGAGGATGCTATCTATGATAGCTGCCAAAAAGCGAGGATTACTTTGAAGTTTGAAAACTTAGAAAAATAATAAAATACTTTAAAGCTGCCAGTGGCCTTCACAAATTCAAAGTAAAAGAGGACAGGAGGTTGGGGAAATGGAACCTATTTCAAGAGAAAAAAATATCTGTCAAGGCCTCTGAAAGAAGCCTCTGAAGAAGGCAGTGATGGTGAAGACACTCAATGACCCTCTGACCAAGTTAGTCATGAAAACATGTTTATGGATGTTCTTGGGTATTTTTCATTCTGGCATGTAAAATTTAAATTGTAAGCAATTCAGTTAATTTCAGGAAGCGTTTCAGTGGGGGGTGGGGCGGGGTAAAGGAGGGAGGGGGTTGAGTATTGGTCAATGGGGAACAAGTTCTTAGTTTGGTTCTTGGGCCATTGGCTTAAGGGAGGAAGGAGAGTGTGTCATCCGCTGGACCCTGCTTATGTGACAGACCTGCCCTGCAGAGCAGCGACTTTAGAGAGTTCATTAATGGAAGTCAGAGACCGGGCACTGCAGCCATCCCCCAGACATTTCTTAAAGGGGGGAGGGCTGTGTGCTGTTCCAGTGTGTTCTGGTAACAGTTTGATTCCCTTGCTTTTATTTTAATTTCCATAATTGGCAGCTTCAGGAATGGCTTTGGCAGACAGTTGGCTTTAAATGTGGCCACCTATTCCATAATGCCCGGGTTATTTTAGGAAACCTACTCCTCTCGTCCGGAGCTCTTTCTCAGGACTTCTTTTGACGGGTCCAGGAGGTAGGGTTCCTTCCTGAGTCGACTCCTGCCGAGGTCACTTTGTGTGTGTGTGTGTGTGTGTGTGTGTGTGTGTGTGTGTGTGTGTGTGTGTGTGTGTGTGTGTGTGTGTGTGTGTGTGTGTGTGTGTGTGTGTGTGTGTGTGTGTGCGTGCGCGCGCGCGGGGTCGTCCCCAGCGTTTGTGAGTAGCATATGCATGTGGTTGTGCTGACTGCACTCGCAGGCTTGTAAATTTTCACCCTGGGAAATTAGCAACAAAGCCCGATCTGTCTCGCGGCTGCTTTGCACTTTCCGAGGGCGACTGTACTTGACTGAGCTGCAGAACAGGCACACGAGAGCGAGCAAGCGAGCGAGGGAGCCAGCGAGAGAGGGAGGGAGAGAAGCAAAGGAGAGAAGAGGGAAGGGGTGGGGGCGAGAGGTAAATAGTCTTAAATCGGAAGGGAGCTGCTTCTCTGTGGTCTTGACAAGCGCTGCCTGGGCTCCGCCGGCTCAGTAATAACTGAGTGACCTTTTCTTTGGCTGTATTATGTCTGGCTGGGAAGGGATTGCATTTTGCAGTTGAGAGCCAGGGCTTCCTTCAGCTCGGCTCCTCGCGTGCTGCTGGGGTAAGTTGTCTCGAGCCAGGACGCCAGGACAGCAAGAGACAGCCTCGGACTGCAGTTGCCTAAAAGGAGGACACCTGTGGCTCAGATGCGGTCAACACCATTACTTGGCGGATCCTTGAGGACCTCATTATTTTAAACTTAAAAAATAGATTCCCTCCCCCTCTTTTTTTTTTCAAACAATGCTTCTTTTTGACCTTTCCCAAGGAGAAGCGCTACAAAGCAGCCACTGTGCTTTCTGAACGGCCTCCCCCTGTATCGCTTAATTGAGAAGGTAAGTGCAGCAACTGTGTATACACGCGTCGGCTTATTTGTGGTGTGTGTGTCTGCGGGTGCGCGCGTGCGTGTGTGGATGTGGGTATTTTTTTTTTCTTCCCTAAGCCTCCTAATGAGGCATAAACTGGAGCTGCAGCCCAGCTCCGCACTGCAACTTTCGCTCCGGCTGCAGCTCTGCTGAGGCGGTTTTGTTTAAATCATGTGAGGCTTCATTATTTTTATGATGAGACATGAAATAGATGCAGGCGGAAGATGTGGATGGAAGCAGGGCGAACAGCTGCGGCGTGGAACGTCTGAAGTACGACTCGAGTGGATCGTAGGCAAAGTTCACGACGAACTGCAGCGTTTCCACACCCCTAACTCCCGGGGACAGAGGGGCAGGGAGAGTTTGGGATTAGGACGTGTGCGCCCTGGCCAGGCCCATAGGAAGGGACTTCGGTCCTAGGTGGGTTCCGGACCACCACCCCACTTCTCCTTACTTGCTGGAATTCATGTTCTCCCTACCCCCCACCCCCAAGAGTTGAAACTACAATCTTCTGGTTCTTGTTGACACTTCTGCCTCTCCCCACAATGCCGTAACAAAATGTGTCCCTACGAGATGGAAAAGTGACTATTTGGGGAGGAGGGGCTGGTTGGGGAGAAGTGGCCAGAAGAGAGGTTCCGTGGAACAAGGTGCCCATGTCCTAATAGGTTGCGATTCAAACTGATGCGGTACGTTTTTACGAGGGCTACCCACATAGCTGTTATGAAATACAGCTCAGATTTATTATCTTTTTCATATTGAACATGATATGCTATGCTAACGCTGCATGTGACAGTTTAATCAAATCCATTTGTTACCACGAAGCTGAAAGGGGCCGCTGGGATTTCAGGATTACGGGCAGAGTTAGGGAAGCATGTGGCTTTGTCATTCGCCATCATTTTGCACACTGCCACACGGTGAGGGGCTCTGTGTGCGCCGTGTCTGGTCTGGCCTCCCTCATCCCTTCCCCCACCCGCTGCCGCCACTCCGACCCGCTCCCAAAGTGCCTTCACAATAGTCGGTCCTCCGCGGTGTAGGCTGCGCACCAGGTCCACATTTGAGCTAAACTAAGGAGACCCCCTTCCACGTCTACCTTTGGGCTTGGTGCTCAATGCGAAGCCGCTGCAACTCAGGCACGCCTAAGTCAACTCATGCAGAAAAAGGAGAAAAGTTTTGGTAAGGTTACAATCTATCATAGATGCACTTTGCCGGCGCTCGGCACTCTTGGCTGCTCAAAAGCCTCCCTCCTCTTCCGCTGCTTTTGTGTCTTTCTAAAAGATCAAAATATTATTGTTGTAACTGCTTTGAAAGACTGCTGCTTAAACCAATTAATCTTGCTAGGTGCAACAAACACTGCTACATTCTTTGCAAATCATTCCTGTGTGGCTGCAAAGACACAACCACAAAAGGCTGGAGCGTAACTCCGCAAGGGATTCTTTGTTAGAGTGTATGTATGTTTCTTATTTTTTTTTTTATTTTGCATGTGAGCTGCATCAAAATTGAACTCAGTCTTGCAAATCTCTTGTTGGCCTTTGCCAAGCACTAGCACTTTGCTGCCATGGTAACTGTAATTAAACTGATAAGAGTGGAAAAATGTCAGTATCTCTGAGCCTTGCAGCTGCATTGGAGAAAAAGGGAATCAAATTGGTTCCCAGCTCCATTGCTCAAAAAGGGGAGGGGGTGGTGGGAGNAGTTGAAGGGGCAGAACAGAGTTAAGCAGCTCCAGCGCCTGAGATCTGGGGACATCTATTTGCATTGTTGTCCCTTAGGGGGCTGCAGCCTGTAGGGATGCTCTGGGCCAGTGAACAGAGAGAAACAAGCTTTTAGGCCCAATCCAATTCTCCAATCGGGGCTGGGGGCTGGGAGAGGATGAAGATGGGCAGGAAGAGAGAAAATCTTTTGTTTGGTACCTCTTGGCAATCGAATGACCATGTTGGCCAAATTCTTTTAATCTGTGTCACTGCTCCCAGCTGCAGAACCTGCATTCCCATTTTAGCATCTTCCTGAGGCACCTCATCTCTGCCAACCCCCTTTATGTATTCCCTCTTCCAATTCCTTCTCCCAAATTGTTCTCTGTGAATCTTCCGACGGGGACAAAATGTTTTCCATTCACTATTTGTAGTTAGTCCAAAAATATAAAAGACTGTGTCTAAGTGCTGCAAATCTTTTATTATGATTATTTTTTTAAACCCCTGTGTGTTGTGGAGTTGTGGTTACTTTGTTGTGTTAACTACTGAAGCTGAGACTGCGCGGATGAATGGCACAGAACAAGGGAACATAATGGAGGCAATCAACCGTTAGGCCGCCTCACAATGCAATCCAGGCAATTAAAAGCTCACCAGAGTTTAAATGAAATGGTTCTACTTATTTCTGCACACCACACTGCACAGGCTATTATTTATGTCTTTTTTTAATTATGATTTCCCTTAAACTGTCAAATAACTCAGAATGGCAGGGTCTCAGAGGCAATAAGAATTTCCCTCAGAACAATTTACATGCCAATCTAAAACTAGTTATGAGTCCTGATGTGCTATGAGCAACTTGTGAAATGTTTCTCAGCTCCAAACACGTAACTACCCAGACGTGCTCTTCTGGATAGCGAGGGGGAGGCTGCTGACTGCTTTATGCCTGTTAGGTTCATGGCAAAGTGGTGACTACAAAATAGTTCTTTTTCTAGGACTGGTAAAGTTGCATAGTATTGAAAAGATTTCCTTTGCAAGAGAAATGTGTGATGATGTTCTCTAAAAGAAGGCATCCGGATGGAGCATAAAATATCAAACTCCTTTTACGCCCAAGGCCAAACAGAATGTAAGAGTTTCAAATATTAATTGGCCTCTGAGTGCTAAATTAAAATGTCAACACAACAAAAACGTTTGTGAAGACAAGCAGGGTAGCGTTGCTTGTGCCAAATGTTGGTATTCCCTGTCTTGGTTGCAAAGCATTTTGAATAAAGATAGCTGACCTTCCACGCTTGTTGGTAGTCACACAACTCAGGGAAATACAGCTTAGCTACAACTATGAAGGATTTAAAAATAAATAAATAAAAAAAATTTCAGCTTTGTGATATATAAAAAAAATAGCCTTATCCATTGGATAATTAGAATAGCCACTCTTAATATATCTCTAGATGTTGTCAATAATGAAACCCAGAATGTCATTTAGTAAATCAAAATGTCCCCCTCCCCCCCAGGTATGCCGTTAAGAGGCACTAGAGTGTGATCTGTACTGTAATTAATGGGATTCATTCCTTGTGGAACCTTGCTAGAAGACAGTAACTAGTTTTGATCAAAGAAACTTCATTTGTTAGAAGTTCTCGAGAGTGAGATTTAGCAGAGCTATCAAGAGTTATGATTAATCTACACTAGACCCTTAGCCCCTTCAAAGAAAAGGAACAGAAAGCAGGCGGCAGGAATACCACCTGCTCTTCTGTACAAACCCAGCTGCTAGTTAGCTGCTCCGCAGACCACGGCTGTGCATATCATGCAGAAAGAACAGTCACCCTCCTTTCTTCCATGCCATCCCCTACGCCATTACTCTACCAAGTTACTTTTTAATGGAAGCTCAACTTCATAACAATATTATTACATTTATGTATCATTTGTAGCTAGAAAAGTTACTCAGCTGCGAGGGTACGGTGCCTGATGTCTCTTATCAGGGCGATTAAAAAATAAAATGATTTGCGAAGGTAATAGAGGTGAAGCCTTCTTCGCAAGGTGTCAGAGGAAACTGAAGAAGCTTTAACTATTTTGAAGTAGGAAAATAAACACAAAATGCTCAAGTTATAGCTTGGCGTTTCTTTTCTTGAAACTGTTCCTAGCACATGCATATTTGGGATTTTTTTTTGTATACTTCTATGTCCAAGTTTAAAACTTTATGCCTAGGAGAGGACGTATGATATAGCAGTGGGATCTCTGGAAGGCACCACATCTAGTGTTTAACTGTTGTTCAGCCTTGAGCAAGTGCTAGTTCCTTAACCTCTCATAGGCCTCTGTATCATAATTTATAAAATGAGGGAATTTGGAATTGATTGTTATCTATGGTATTTTATAGTGCTTTAAATGAGTTATTGATAAATATGAAGCTCTTAATAGTGGGTACAGCTTTTTAAAAGCTGGATGTTTGACACTCAGGAAAGAAGAAATTCAAAGGCGAATATCCTTTCATTGAAAAAAATTTCAGTCGAGTTGTGAAACCCATAGAACCCAGCTAGACTCCTTATTAACAATGGAAATATATCTCCAAAGTATAGACGATGTCCCGTGTCTAGTATAGCATTATATAACATATGTATAACACATTGACCTATGTATTTGTAATGTTATATCTATTTAGACTTTGCCTTCTGTTGCTTTTTCTTCTATAAAGTAAGTGCAGGTTTATGGTAATGAATTACCTGATCCTACACTTTAGTTTTATAATAAGAGCAAGTAGTAGCATATAGTTAGGTAATCTGCCATTAACAGAGGCACTGAATGATGCTTTTGAGTATAAATACATTTTATTTTGACATAATGAATACTTTGAAATATCAAGGGCACAGACAGAAGTATTTGGATGCTAACACGTAGTAAAGGATTGGTGAGATTTTTGGGTGACTGTACTATGCACTTAACTATAAACATCTCTACTGCTACGTAAAGATAGTGTAATCTCATAAGGGGTACTCTCCTTCCATCATCAAGCACATACTAAGTGAAATTTGTAATCAATAAAAAACTCATTTTTGACTTTTATAGACTGTATGAACTAGTTTGTTAAAAAGCTTTCTTTGAAGATTGTTAGCCATTTATTCACATTTTATCCCTAAAGGAATCACTCTATGTAGAGAATGGGGACACCGTAAAATGATGTTATTTAACTTCATGTATAGAAGGTTATCTTACTATGTACAACATGAATTCGTTACTCTTGTCACTTTTATATGTGTGACTTTAAATTACTTAATAAGGACTTTATAAAATTTGAGCCTTTCTGTTTCCAAAATTTAGTTTGATTTCAGTACGGCGCTGAAAAAGAAAGTGTAACACTCCTTGAAAAAGGCAATATTAACTATTTAACTTGTTTGAGGTCTTCTGCCATCTTTTGAACCTTTCTTGGAGTCCCAGCTCTCCTTTTTGCTTTTGTCTTCCTTTAGGTATACAAATGCTCTCAGTCCAGCCAGACACCAAGCCGAAAGGTTGTGCTGGCTGCAACCGAAAGATCAAGGACCGGTATCTTCTAAAGGCACTGGACAAGTACTGGCATGAGGACTGCCTGAAGTGCGCCTGCTGTGACTGTCGTTTGGGAGAGGTGGGCTCCACCCTGTACACTAAAGCTAATCTTATCCTTTGTCGCAGAGACTACCTGAGGTAGGAATTATCTTTGCACACTAGTGATGACTGGATTCCTTTTAAAATACTTTTGTAAGTGTATTTTTTGTTTGTTTGCTGTTTCATTTCCTTACTACCCAGCCTGTATTCCTGACAGATGTTGACCTGTCAGCCTTCAAAATGTTGCCAGGTGCCTGCTCCGCCAACTATTGCTTAAGCAATGGCCAACAAAACACAGTATCTAAAGCATTTCAATTTGGCTTGCCTGGATGCTCAGTTTAGGGGTAGGTTATTCACTGCCTGTATTGAAGCTGCCAGTTCATGTCAAGGATATATTTGGTAGAAATCAGCATACAAATTTTTTTATTAAACCATACGAGACAAGGTAGGCCGAGCACAACACAAAATTATTCAGCTATCATTCTGTTTCTGATTTGTTAGAGAAAGTCTGTTTGAAATTCTTAACTGGTATTTATTAGTATTTTTATTGTACGATTTTGAAAACTTTCCCCAAGTGTGAATATATCTTTCCCCCATGGCATTCCAAGTGGTCGTCACAAAGACATCACTGATCATTAAGTCGCAGACTTGCCAGTAGCTTTATGGAAATTAACAAAGATCTCCATCATTATGGGGAAATGATAGCCCCTCTCCAAAGTGTAAACACCTGAACACTTTCAGCACAATGCAAATGTTCTTGCTTATGAAGCCAGGAAGCGGATAAAACTTGTTTCCCAGAATTTAATACTCAACACATGAACTTCTGTTTAAGAAAAATTATTTTGCTTTCTAGGGATCTTTGAGATTTGATTTACCTGCAAATTCCTTATATTAATAAAGTAGGATCTATCAAATTAGAGCAATGATATATGGCATCATTTGGGTTTTCATATTTGATACAATTAATCATTTTTCTAGCTTGACATTAAGTGATTTATTTAAATTTTTTTTCCTCTTATGACACAAAATTTATCAATCAGCCCTAACTCCTTAACCATCTTGGTCATTTGAGGAGGTACTTTCTAGGAAATTTGGTGCTTCTTAGTATGTAATTCACTTATTTTCAGTCCGATTTAATCTTGCTATATAAAAACATACTGTTTGATTAATGGTAGCTACAAGAGTGTGAATCCAGTCAGTGTACTATTTCTCAGATCCCAGCCTTTCCCCTTCTTAGGTCTGCCTCCTCTGACAGCCTCCTGACTAATTATGACCACTTGTTACTACTTCTCTGTGTTCTGAGGGCACAAAATGCATACAGGGTGCCAACAATGGGAAGTGAATCTCTATAGTCAGGATTTTCTCATTGCGGTGGCACCACTAATCAGAATTAACTTATTGCATGTATTCTTTTAGAACTGCAGGCTTTGAACATTTCTCTTTGAAATAAAAATTTCTCCCCTGCTCGTTGTGAATTACAGCCTCATTTCCACATAAAGCGTTCGTATTTGCCCTTAGTGATTTAACATCGCTTCCTAGTTTTGCTTCATTTTTACTAACCAATAGTCATGGCTTTTTGACTCTTTTTTTTTTTTTTTTTACTTTTACATTTGTTTACAGCTGCAGTATCTCCAACTAGAATTATGTAACAATAATTCCAAAACAAGAAGTTTATATAGTCTGGGCAAGGTTAAGGTGTCCCAATAAGCAATAAAGACAGAATTAAGTAAAATTGAATGAAGATCTTCTGAAAGCTCTGGATTTTAAAAGTAAAAAATATAAAGTTTCCTTGTGTCCTGAGTGAAACTGTTTTGCAGCTGTCAATATGGTATCGAGCAGAGCAAGTAAACTTAGACTTATTTTATTCTTCTTTATGATAATAAAAATATGTTCAACTGCTCCTTGATATTTCAAGGAAGTGTCTTGTTGAAAGCAATTTTCATAAAAGTTTTCATCTCAGAAATCCTATCTATCTCTAAGCGTCTACGTGTTGCTTTTTGTGATAGAACTTTGAGTTAATGTCTGATGGCTTAAACTTTTCTTGCTCGTTGACTTATTAAAAAATGTCATACTCTTTCAAATATAAACCCTGGACCTACTTGCCAATATATTCATTTCTCAGAGTACCGTTTCCTCTTAAATCAGTCATTACCACATTAATGGCCAGTTGTTATGTTAACAGTGTAAAGGTTGTTAACATTTCAAGCTAAGCTGTTAACAGCAAGCTTTATCCTTTATTTAAACTGAAGGTTTATTGTATATAGCATGACTTCTTTGGCAACTAGTAATTCACCAACACTTGAAAAT
Organism: Hipposideros armiger; assembly: GCF_001890085.2. Classification (NCBI taxonomy): domain Eukaryota; kingdom Metazoa; phylum Chordata; class Mammalia; order Chiroptera; family Hipposideridae; genus Hipposideros; species Hipposideros armiger. The sequence continues at coordinate 4,283,044 of NW_017731426.1, read as the reverse complement.
TGCCAAAGTGAAATGGGGCATTGGTATGTATGTAAAACATGATGTTATGTGTTACAGAATATGCCAGAGATGTGGTGTTTAGTTTTATGTGGAAAGCATGTATTTCAGTGAAACTGCGTGACTGTTCAACAGCATATGTCTCTGACGGGCAAATTAAAATAGTCTGATTCTGTTTGTCTAATGGACAAATACAATCAAGCAAATTTTATTTACAAATTAATTTCTTGAATATGTAGGAATAGTCCTTCAAAATGTTTATTGAATGCCTGCTGTTTGGAAAGGCATAATTTTCGATAATGGACTAAATAACTAAATAGAAAAAGAAAGGTGTACCCAAACTGTTACTTTCTAATGGTTTATTAATTACACAAAATCTGCAATATGACTAGTGAACAAGTAGTATTCTGTGGCTGTTTTCTCGGGATTTGTAAATAATTTTTCTCATTTCCCTCCTAGTTTACCACATTTCCTTTTTGTATTTTGTACAGCCAATGCTTAACCATTTAGTTAACCAATGCTTAACTGAAAAGTGGTTTGGTTTGGTTTTTGGTCTTTGGATATTATATGATTTCTTTGATACACCAAACAAACCATAAATAACTTATAGGTTTGTATTTCTCTGTCTAACTTACTAGGCATCTAAGCAAGAATATGGAAAATGATAAAGGAAAAATAGCTTAACTGTATGTACTAGTAAATTACTGGCTTTGGTGTTATCTTGGGCTAGATAATTTTTTCATATCTAGAGAAGAGTGACTTATTTTTGCCAATTGTATTTAACTTCCTAATAACTTCCTCCAAAAAAGAAAGGAAAACAAAAAAAAACACTTCCAGTGTTAAACCATGAGTCTTGAAGTTCTTACGTTTTATTTTGCATTACATGGAGCAGCGATAGTAGTGACATGTTTTTACAAGTTGTTTGAGTGATGAATACAAGAATTTAAAGCATAAGATACTTTCTTAAGCGTTATCAAAACTATTATTGTGGTAAATTTGATTTCGCTCAGATATTTTTTCCTCCTTTGTGGCACAGTTAGCTGTATTTAAGAAAAAAGAAAAAAAAAACATTTTACAGTATACCTGCTGAGTTTCAAATCTTAACAGTTCACTTTCAATAACAGGGCTGGTATGGATTTCATGTATTTTATTTTTCTGTAGAAGATAAAGTGCACGGATCAGATGAGAGAGAATTTGCCAGTTTGTACAATTGTTCTCTGCCTTCAGAAACTCATTAGATATAGCAACAGAAGGATTGACTTTTAAAAACTTCCTCTATTAACATGCTTTCTGACTTAAACTATGAAGTCAATTTGCCCATCAATATTTATATGTCAAGACCTAGAAATGTGTCTGTTAAAAATGTATCCAACACATTTATAACTTTGTATTTTTAAAAGTTGAGTTTATGATCAATTAGACATGGAAGGATCTTTGTACCTTGAACTGGAGCTTGGAATTAATAGACTGCCTAAAGTAGATTAACAATTATTCTGTAAAAATAGCAAAGTTTTAGTAGCTGTTTATGACTCTAATCATTGCCAAACTATCATCCTCCTTTCAGTTTGGAAAAATATGAATTAAGTAGTTAATGTATAGTCAGAGATTTAGAGTTAAGATTTTATGGCAAGAGTCAAGAAGTAAAACCAGGAGAAATAAACAAAATACTTTTTTTCACCTCGGAGGCAGTAAAGGATATCAGAATTTATCACTCAAGTTTTGGGGCAATTTTTGCTTATTTTTTGTTGTTGTTAAAGCCTAAAACTTCTCGTGGTACATTTTAAATACTAAGTCAATATAGGCTGTATCTTTTATCTCTGTGATGGTGTATTACCAGAGAATGTATTAAAAGCTGTTTGTTGTGATATGTGCCATGGAAGCTACTTATAGTTTTTCCTATATGAGAAGCTTAAAATGTTATATAAATTTTAATACAATTTGCTATTATTATATGTGAAGATGATTTGTTTAAAATGAAACTACTGAGAAAGAAAGATGCTTCATGCTCCACCAGAGTTGCCAATTAACAAAAAGGATTCGAAGTTGCTATGCTTGTTACAAATTTTATATACTTTTAATATAGTAATAGGATAACTTTAAAACAGGAAATTAAAATGAAATGCTACATAAAAAACCTTAATCTAGCTCTAACTTTATTTCACACTACTCAAACCTAGCGCCTCTAAATTTTTATATTAGGTTAAATTTACGATAATACATATTTTAGGTTTTTAAAGTAAACATGAATATGTTGTTTATATTATTTTATCTGACACTTCACTGCACCAATTTTATTTAATGTTGAATACAGTGTTTATTCTTTTTCCTTCATTGCCATCTTATTAATATTAGGCAGTTGAAAATGTCTTCCCCAGACGCAGTGAACTGTTGTTATTTGAAAAATCACTTTTATTTTAAATTCTGAAAATTTAAGGTTTTATATGGAATGGAGCTCCTACCAAATATACGTTTTTCTTCTCTACAAGCTTCATTTAAACTTTCTTAACATTTTATTATAGTCGTTAACTTTTACCATATTTAAATGTCTAAGCTAATCTTAGTATTATGAAGTATTTTGACATATGAGTGTATTAGACTCCATAGTCTGTTAAAAAATATTGTTATATTTCTTGCAAATTATTTTACCTTATTTAAGCTTTATAAAAAATTGTGATTTTAAGCCTATTTTTTGTTTATTATAATAAAGCATTATTCAATTCTATGTTTAATATTTAGACTATATATATATATATATATATATATATATATATATATATATATAATCAGTCATGGACCAGTACATATCAAGAAAGACTATTTTGTTTTATACAATACTTTGGGACAGTGTCCCTTACTTTAGGAGAAATTTAGGCTTCCTCAGTGATAACTTCTTTGGAATAATTTCGTCAAAGCATTTCATCTACATGGAGAATTTCCTATTTGTAAATTTATCAATAATGTCTTTCTATCCTTAATTCTGCAATGCATCCATTTTCAGTGAATGAGTATTTAATATAACTATTTTTGTTTTGTGACTTTTTGCTTTAGTTTACTTGGCAGTCTTGAGGTATTTTCACTGAAATCCACCCTCCCAGTGAAGAATATTAAAAATAAAAAATACTTCACACTATTTCTATATCTTAACCATCTTTTATCTTTTTATAAAGCATGGGATACTTCAGTCAGTATAGTTTTTACACATAAAGATGGATAAGTTAGACATACCTGACTTAGCAGAAAAATATTCTGTTTCTACAAGTACATTTAGGATTAAATACATCTGGAAGAACTACATTTGGGAATTGCAAAAATTGCTTATTTTGCACTTTATAAATACATAGAACTCTGGAAAAGAATCTCTATTTTTGGTTGCTTTTAAAGTATATCAAAGTAAGCCAGCCCTTCATTTATAAACTCACCATTAACTTCCATTAAATGACTAATAATAAAATTTAATGCTGTGTTTTGACTGCATAAACATAATATATTAAGGAATCTCATTTTTAAAATATACTGAAAGTTGTAATTTTGTAAATGATTTTGATGAATATATGCATTGTAGAAATGCATTATGTAGTTCAGTTTTCTGCCTCACATAAAAATTATATAGCCTAAGAGAAGACTCGCGCCAACCCAAACGACCATTATGTTTTTCTTCATTACACTGTGAGACATTGAGATCTTATTTTGGCATTTGGTTTGAAAACTTTTTCCAGTTCCTATGAGAATGTCTTCTATGACTCAAAATTATATCCTGCAACCTCACTCTATCTTCCAAAAAAAAAATTACTTAACGTTTCTCAGTTTTACCAGTAAATGTTAAAATATATAAATTGTAAATGCAGAACAAGATCTTGAAAACAAGGAAAGTAAAAATAAAGATAGCAATGTCTATTTGACTAGATATTTTTTAAACAGCATTTGCATTAACTATGTTTCTTTAAAGGTAGTTTCTTGTTTTAATTTTTAAAAATTGGTTTATATAAGTGATTACTCCTACTGATGTGTGGAATTTCCCCTTGTTAAGCATTCAAAGTGATGTAGGTGTGTATATGCATGCTGTACATACAGATACTGGAATCTAGGTAACCTTAGAATGAACAGTAAGTTTTGTCATAATTGACTTTCACCAGCTGTCTGGTTTGTCAGGCTCTGACACTCAATAAAATTCAAAGGTTTGATGGCAGCTAATATCTTAGTATTGTAAACTATAGCACTGACTTATTCTTACAGAGTGTTCACCATTCTAAGAGGAAAGACATGTTTTATATTGCCATAGAATGCCTAAGTTTATTCCACTGTGATTTTTATCGCCCAGCTCTGTTTTTCTCAACTCCTATGGAGTTTGATACTGTCCGTTCTATTTCTGTTTCTACTATCGCAGTATACTTGCTTTAATGACTAACCATACATTTCCCTTTTCAAGGTTTTTATAAGAAATGTATTTGAAAGTGGAAGTTTACATTGTGAAACAAGAAATGGTGGCAGTTAGATTTTCATTTCTTTAAGGCAATTCCTTTTGCTTATTAAGGTTTTGTTGCCCCTTATTGTCAATGTTAATGGATAACTTTTCACTAAAGGAATGAATACCTAAGCCTACTCTTTTATTATATTCAGCAAATGTACTTACTATATTAATAAACTACCCACATCAGTCACCTGTGCATTCACCTATGCCATTTTTGCTTAATGCCCTCTATTATCAAAACTTCCTGATGGACCTTTTTTCTCAATATTTTTATAGTTACATAAAGACTCTAAATCTTTTGCTGAATACTTTTGTTCCATAGTGTTAGTTGTTTATAATGCAAAAATCTCTAGCTGTGGACTTTACTAGTTTAAAAAAAGTCACACGTGAGATAAATAATCATCTTGGAATAGTCAGATCCCTAATTTGAAGTTGGAAAATTAACAATAAGCAGCATGTATTATGTTAGACTCTAACCAGCATGTGTTGTTATGATTCAATTTAATATTAAAAACTCCAACGGGGCTACTGGGAAAATAAAAGACTCTTAGGAATTCAAAGATTATTTGCAGAGGAGTATACCAAAGCCATATTTAAGTAAAATTGTTATTACTAATGCAGTAATGCATCATTTACATTGAACCCTTCCTATTCAGAAAAACAAATCCGTTTTAGTAAATATAAATATCACATATGACAAGGACTAGTAAGGGGGTAGGGAACTTCATAAAATGTGCTGATGCTAACACTTAAGGGTCATCTAAATACCAGAGAAAAAAATACATTCCCATCTCACTTACGCCATGAGATCCCAACAGGTAACTTCAAGGGGGAAATAGTACATTTTTTACTTTGCTAGCTTATTCTTATTTTCTAAAACTTTTAAAACAACATCATGTTTCTCTTATAGCAATTCTAACAGAGATGCATATGATTTTTGAAATTAATTTTTCTTGTTTTCAAAATATTTCAAAATCTCTTTAAGTAACATCCTTTGATAGATTGCTTACATTTCACCAAAAATAGCAGGGTCTAGACTATTACATTTTAAAATACCTGATGGCATTGAGCATGATGATTATTTGGCATTTATCAGCTGCTCAATAAAAATATATTCTGACCAACACATACATGTTAGACTGGGTAAGACGAGTGATTAGTTCCTGTTCCTTAGCTTGGGTGGATGAGGTGGCGGTGGGATAGACAAATGGAAAAAGCAATCATAATTTCGAACACTCAGTATGAGTACTAGTTTCAATGAGCAGGTTTATTTGTATTTTATAGGTAAGAAGTTCAACTATACTGTGAACATAATTTTAAAGCCTGTAAGTATTGCATGAGAATATCCATTGAGGGATATTTGTGCTTTGGGAGATACAAAAAAATGACAAGTTATTGAATTGCCTGAAAATTTATAAACTAGTATTTTCTGTAGCCATTTATTAGAAAAAAAATGAGAAATGTTCTGAGCTACAGGAGCCCCTTCTTTCCATAGCATGTCCTTGATGAGTGGGTAATATTGGTGTTGATATTTATGATCACGTGTTTTGCAATCTCTCTAACAGTTTAAAAATGAGACTATTAGTCACTTAACAAATATTTGAGTACTGATACTACATTCCTATAAATAATGAATGTAGAGTATTATATTTCCAATTCATCATATATAATATATAAATATAAAGATATTAATATTTTACTATGTAAAAAGCAAGGTAGTCTGAGGAATTTGGGAAGGACTTAAGGGCAAGTTATTTTTCATATTTTCTATGGCTGATGGAGTTACCATTGTTGTTAAATAACAGTAAAATATATAGTTTTAGTTTAATTATGTCCCGTGGAACCAATACAGAGAATGAGGAAAGGTCTAATCAATAGAGAGTTTATAAATAATAAGTAAAAATTGGGCTCTGTAAAAATCATTTTGTAGTCCTATTATGAAAGCTGAGTTTCAAGCTTCATAGTTATATTTTAGATACAGAGAAAGATAGTTAGCTCTGTAACTTTCATGCTATTTGCATTGTGTCATCTCTTAACACAGTTATCGGTAAGCTATCAACAGAGGTACAATTGACACCCCTTGCAAAAACCTTAGCATCTTTGGTCCCCATTTTCCCATTCAACAAATATCATTAACCTGTATACTCTAAGTACTATACAAAGCCCTGTATACAGCACTCAAAAACAAAAACAAAAAAACACAGTAATACCTCCATCCTTTGTAGAGTGTGTATTCTAGTTAAGAGAAGCACATAATCAAATAAATAAGTATTGAGTACATTAGGAGATGATAAACACTACAGGAAAAATACAACAGTATAAGAGCTTTGTGGAATTTGTATTTATATGTGTGTGTGGGGGGGGGAGAAAGGGAGAGAAGGTCTTGAAAAATTAAATAGGATACAGAGGGACAGCCTTGTTGAGATGGTGACTTGGGTAAAGACCTGAAAAAAGTGAAGGCGCTAACCATGAGGATAGGAGGGATGTCATTCTGGACACTGGGAACAGCCAGTACTACAAAGGCCTTGGCATGGGAGCTTTTCTGATGTGGTTGAGGAACCTCAAGGATACTAGTGTGGTTGGAATGAGTGAGAGCAGAAGAGGAAAGGATTAGACACAATCAATCTGTGGTCCTGTGATACATCCCCTGTTGCTGTTACAACATAGAATGCACCTGTACTTATCTAAATGTCCTCTAAGGAAGTGGCAATACAGTCAGCCTTACATATTTTCAATCTGCGGGTAGGAATCCACGGATGCAGAGAGCTGACTGTATGCATTGTTCTACACCATTTTACATAAGGGACTTGAGCAAATGCAGATTTTGGTATCTGCTATGGTCCTGGAACCAATCCCGTGCAGATAGGAAGGGACAACTAACTGTATTACCATGTGAGAACTGCTGTGACGCTTCTTCAGTTAGGTTGTTATGGACTGAATTTAATTTGGGATTACAGAACTCATCGGCTAAATTGAATGGGACTAGTTTTCATTTGTTATTTACTGGCGCTTTTAAAAATTTTTATTAAATATATTGGGGTGACATTGGTTAGTAAAATTATATAAGTTTCAAGTGTACGTTTCTGTAATATATCATCTTTATGTTGCATGGTGTGTTCACTACCCAGAGTCGGTTCTCCTTCCATCAACATATATTTGACCCCCTTTTTCCTCTTTTACCAACCTTCCACCTCCCCCCTTACCCTCTGGTAACCACTAAACTGTTGTCTATGTCTATGAGTTTTTGTTTATTTGTTTCTTTGTCTTGTTCCTTTGTTGCTTTCAGTTTTATATCCCATATATGAGTGAGATCATATGGTTCTTGGCTTTTTCTGTCTGACTTACTTTGCTTAGCATGATAAACTCGAGATCCAGCCATGTTGTTGCAAATGGCAGCAATTTACTGGTATTTTTTTCCCAATGTCTTTTTATTTGGCCTCAATGATGACCCTGTGTGATGAAGTAACAGCTGTGAAGCATGAATCTCAAATAGACCATAGGATTTGGTCATTTGATTGTATGTTGCCAATTCATGGGTGATAGTTTAGTTTTACATTTGTGTTTAGGTCAACACATGTACATACACCTAGTAAAATGGGTTGTGGGTTATTTACACATCATAATATTTCAATGTGAAATACAAAGGACTGCCCATATTGATGAGCTAGGACTGCCCACACAGCAGGCATGAGGGTAACAGCTTGACCAAAGGTATCCTTAAACTCTGTCTTGATCACAATGTAATTGATATTTTTTGAATACTTAGGTGATAAATATTGCAACGGTGTAGATTTTGCAAAGGCTGACAATTTCTACTCTTGAAGTGGAAACATCAGTTATTCTAGGTCTGAAGAGTGACATTTTTCATTACTTTTAAAGTAGTTTCATTTAATTAAATTATTTTCTAGTATAAAATAGTTTTAAAATAACACATTTGCTTTATCATAAATGTTTCCAAATCCAGCATTTAGAGAAGATACATCAAAACTCTTGTTATTTGAAACAATTTGTTTAACCACATTCTTGATGAGATGAGACAAAATAGCATTCTCTTTACACTTAATGTTTCTTACCCCTACCCTAATATTAGCTCACTCATTTTAGTTTCACACCAAGAGGAGCTAAGCATTAATTTTTAAAACTAAAAGATTAATATGCATTCCTATTTGTAAGAGTGGGATTTGTATGTACAAACTGTCTTTACTTTTAAAAATTAAAAAAAGTTAAGTAAAACTCTAAACACAAATCAAAGTACTTGAACCTGTATATATAGGTATAAAATGTGCTGGGATGCTTAATGGGTGTTGGTGCAGAAGCTGGGCTAAGGTGCCTTGCACCTGAGAACGCAGCACAGTATGATAGGTGAGCTTTCAAAATAGTAGCCTCTGTATACTTCATGCACAAAGATATTCGAGACATACTTTTTAGAAAGCTAGGAGTTGGTGGCCAAATGACTTTACGAGTCTTTAATTCCTGCTGTCACCTTGCACATGACACGTTTTTCTGTTATAATTTCTAGCAGCCCTCCTCCTATCCTGGTTGGCAGGTGTGGCATCTGTTGTAACTGCTATCTTGTCCTGGTTGAGTTGAATACCTGTATTCCTAATCATTTTGAGAGTCTCATCTTCCAAAGTAGATGGATTTGAGCTTGATTTTAAGGAAGGGTCACTTGAACTTGAGCTGATAGTTTGCTCAGTGTTTAAATAATCTTGTCAGTGGTAGTGTAGTTATTAAACTAACCATCATTATCTTTGGAAGAGAGGTCACATGCTTATTTGACTAAATGTGTTAAATGCTTTGTTTTCTCAATGAACCGTGGATTTCTGTAGTAACTTGAAAAGATTTTTATACGTTTTGAGGAGATTAAAAATTTTTAGAAAATTTTGTTATTTTCCTTTGGGGATTTATCTGCTTAGTTGTAAACAGAGACTTTCATGTTCACCACAGCTCAGCTTTTTACTGTGATTCTAAAGTCACAAGCTTATCCTACATTCATTTTAACAAATACAGTGTGTTTTAAATCATTTCACTGTGTGTTTCTCATTATTCTACCACATGGGTGTTGCCCTATCCCCACCAACTATCATTAATGGCAAATTAGTCATATATTACTATTATGATCCGTTCCTGTGCTGGTTTTTACCTTCTCTGAGTATCACTTTATAGAAAGAAAAAAGTCACACCAGTTCTCGCTAATTCCCTAAATATCTCCCATAACAGGTGAGTTGAGGTTAGATCTAATCCTAAAGTTTTAGAGGCATGTTGAATAGCATAATGGTGGGGAGTATAGATTTGAATTCTGCCCAATTCTGATATATCCCAGCTATATGTTCCTAGGCAAGTTCCACAACCTCTGCAAGCCTCAGTTTACTTATCTGTAAATGGGAGTCATAGACCCATGCATAGAATTGTCAGGGGGTGTCAGTGAAATACCCTAGGGAAACAATTGAACACACTGGCTGACACTCTGATATGAGCTTCTGTCGTTATAAATCAAGAATAACACTGAGTTATGAAGACAAGAGAGTTTGAAAATTAAATATGAGAAGAAGAGAGAAATAGATTAAAATGGGGCTTAAGAATGATAAATACTCAAGAATATGAAAAGCTACTACAAAAATACAGCCTTTACCAACTTTTCATCTACAAAGAAGGTTGATGAAGAAATGCCTAAATACCATGTGGCTATATAGGAAAAAATACTTAACACTGGAGGTTATTGGAATCTAGAATGGGTTGTTAAGATTATGGTATATTTTATATGAATTAAGATTAATTTGAATCTTTGAGGAATTACATGAACATGTGATTTTTTTTGTAACTGATGTGGTAGTTTTCTGAAATATACGCCCCTGCTTTCCACTTTTTAGCATGTAAAAGTTCTGTGGCCTTGAAAAGCATTATATTTAATATCCCATAGGGAAGAATTATATATAAAATTTCAGCGTGCTTGAGGTTTCCTTTGTAGTCTTAATTTTTGTGTGTTTTTCCTCCAGTGGCAAGGACAAGTGAATGCTAATATCTTTTAACTGATATTATTTTATACAGTATTCTCTAAACATTTCGATTATATACTTCTATTTCTAAAGAAATTTAAGTGTGCACCTTACCTTCAATTTAAATATATATTTATCGATCATAAATACTTCGTTGTAAATTTCTTAAAGAAAACAATGTATAAAAGATAAAATATAAAATAATTAGAAATGCTCATAATTGTTTAAGCATCCCTGGGATCTGTGTACCCCCAGTATGGAGAAGGCTATTAACTCTTAATAGTTTTTCTAAGCTTAATTGAAAGTTATTTGGTAGTGATACTTGTGAATGAAAGGGGGAAAAGACCAATACTTGGGAAAAGAGTTGCAAATGAGAGATGTAGTTGTTTTAAAGGAAAGGAATTTCTAAACATCAGCTAATATGCCTTGCTCTGTTCATTTAACATTAAATCAAGGTTTTCTTTCATGAGAAATGTGGCATGTGGACTCTTTCTAATGCTATACTGTAGCCACTGGTAACATTAAAATGACACAGGGTTTCCCTCTCCCCCTCAACCCCCTGTTCAGTACACGGTGAGATTTTAGACAGATGAGTGCTAAGAGAACCCTATGTACCGAAGGCAGTGTTTACTGCATGTAATACATATCATTGTTTGTCTCCTGTAGTGAAAAATACTTGTGTCGTGCTATTAAAATGCACTCCTGACAGACCAGTGCCTGCTATTATAGGGTCCATTGCTTAAAAAAATGATACACTGACAGAAATACAATTTAAGAAAATTTAACACCAAGGGTAGTCAACCATGTAGGCTACTATTAAGGGGCCAAAACTCAAGGCCAGGGGTTTATTTTAAAAAGAGGCACAGTTTATTTGCTAGTAGTAGGCAAAGTTAAAAGAAAAAAAGAATCGAATTTAAATTCCTTGCTCTTTAGTCTGTAGAAAATTAATGAAAGCAACAGTTCAATAAGATTTTACTGCAGAAATGTTTAAGTGAAGCATTTTAAGAATGCTTTGGAATTTTTAAGCGGTTACTTACAATTTAGAAAGCTGTAACACTGCAGTGCGTAACAAATTGTTAGCATTAGATCCTAGGCACACCCAGTGATTTTCTTAAAATGTGTAGTCAGAACTGGTTAATCTGAATCACTTTGGTCATTCCATTTGTGTGTGAGTGTGTGTGTGTGTAGCTTATAAATATATTTTAGATTGATAGATCAGCAGCACCCACAATTACTATAATTTAAAATGTAAGCTATTGTCCAAGTACCCTTATGGGCATAGTTTGGTAGTTAAACGCATTGTATTTGTAACAAAGCCTTTTGAGAAGGAAAATAGCCAAATATGAGATGTGATGAGTTATGTGGTGTTTCAGGAGAGTACAGAATGTTCTAATGAATAAACTGCTACTGAATGATGATAAAGCATGTGTTTTTAAGCTATCACATGGCCCTATTATTAGGGGAGAAAATTCCATGAATTTAGATGAGACGTATTATCTAATTTTACCATTTTAAAAACAAATCTGCCATCCAGTAATATTTGATGCCAACTGTGTATGGATTACATGTTCCTTTGGGAGAAAGGTCACAAAAGTCATACAATAAATAATCTGAGCTGCAAGGAGCTTAACTCAGGTATCAGAGAAATAGAAAAAAACACATCATCTACTGCTATGGAGAATCCAAAGATATGTACCTTACATTTTCTACCCTGATGATATAGTCTTATTGCCATACCCTAAGATGGGTCTTGGGAGGCAATTGATCCTGCCAAGAAAGGATGTCCAAAGATGCATTGTCTTTGCAGATGTCCTCCAAAATTTAGTTGGCCTGAATCTGGCAATATTATACAACAGATTTTTTTTTCTATGAACATGGAAGGTAACGCGTATTATTAAATTTGCCCAGACAGAGTGTCCAGGGCCTTTGAGACTCAGCGGTGTGTTGGAGCAGACCCAGAAATCTCTGTGGAAGGAGCCTGATCCTCAGCTCTCCCTGCCACAGCCATGTGGTGGCTCTCCATACGTGACATTAACTCACTGACATTTCTAAGTTCCGTATGTGGACTTTATCTAATTCCATGGTATCTCTTCAGTCTAGAATCTGACCAGAGACTACAACTTCAAATGTTGATTTTCAATGCTTATTTTTTTTTAAAGTTATCTGAAAGAAATATTATTTAGGGTGAATTACCTGAAGAATCAGGATGTTAAGCTGCTGCTTCTGATAATTTTAAATTATCGTTTGGATTCCTCCAGAGAACTTGTGCACTTCAAATGGACCCCTATTTTTTTTGGCCCCTCAAAAATTTTCTCAGAACTGTACATCATGGTTTCACCATTAGCTTGTGTTGAAGAATATTTTAATAAGCAACTGCAAAAAATTCTGTGCCCTGGGGACTATGTTTACTATATGACACCCAATGTCCTACAGACTCTCCGTTGAGATTCCCTCCAGATCTTAGAATAAGAAAAGTTCCTAGGACTCTAAATCATTAAATGGCATTTTTTACTGAAACTTTGAATCATATATTTGTTTGCATTTTTCCTCTTTTTTTTGTCTCCTAGGAAGCTCAAATTCAAATTTACTTTCTTTTTCTAACAGTTGCATGATATGCTAATGTGTTTTCCAGACTTTTATATTCTCTTACCCATATTTTTTCTTTATTATGACATCTGAAGCTATTTATTTCATCTGAGGATGATCTCTGAAATCACTGGAATGAAATATTGGGTTGTCGGAAAAGTCATGATGTATTTTTTTCTGTTTTTCGTTGAAAAAAATGCATAATGCCTTTTCTGACAACCTAGTAGTTTAAATAATTGGAATTAGTGAACAATAATAGAGAAAAATAGAGCTGGGAGCGCAAAGCCTAATGCATGAGAAATGCTCAGTTAACTGAGTGGAATTTGGGAAAAGGAGGACGTGATGAAATTAATTCTCTAGACTGGATATTACATAAAATACAGGTGATTTGAGTAATATTTGGAACAGTATTTGAGTTTACTGTATGTAGGATAAAGACTGTAGAAGATATAACCTTTTGTGTCCTTTAATTTTTATCTTTATTGTTGTGATTATTTAGCATAAAGTTAATCCATTATTTTAGTATAAACATATGTATACAAATCTTTATTTTATAGACTAGTAATCAACAACTTGTTTTTAACAGTGATACTTGGATCTAAATAAAATAAGCTGAATGATTAAATCACCAAGGGCTAAGACAGCAATTACAAATGCAAATTCCTCCAGGTTCCAGTTTTCAGGCAGGTAAACTAATGTATGAATGGGGGCTTGCATGTCCCATTCAAAGAGAGTAGCTATGACTTTATTTTAGCAGACTGGGGGCACGTGAGTCTAATATTGCTGATTTCTCTGGGTGAACTAGATTTCTGTTTTCTGCATCTTTAAGTAAAATCTCTTGGAGTTAGGTTATTGGCAGCTAATTCTAATGTGGTACAGAAGGCATTAGTATGTAAACTTTTAATCAGAGCTCTCAAATATCTGACCAGGCTCTTCAATCTATACAGTTTGCGGAAGTGTTTGAAAATGTGTCTTAGCATCCCAAATTCTTGAAGAGGGGAATCTCTGTCTTTCATCTCACGTATACCAGTTATATCCCTGCTTTTAAAGTCTCCTGGGAGCTGGGAATGAAACAGTTTAAATAACTGGAATGGGTGAACTCCAGTGGAGAGAACTACCATGGAGAACTCATTGCTCTGTGAGGTGGGAGGCAGCCCCTCCTGAGAAAAGGGCTCTTCCTGGTCTTGAAACTCATGGCCATTATAATTTCCCTGGGATTAAGCAAGATATTTTGGGGGACTTTCACTGTGCTAAAATTAAAACATTTGAGACCATCCACTTCTAGACAGGTCTTTCAACCCTGTAGTTATTCATCACTGAGAGAAAGGCAAACCCACTACCACCACCCCTTAACCCACTAGTCTTAATTCTAGTCTTCTGTTACCTGCATTTCTTTCCTCATTCTAGTATATTTCTACTGTTACTTTGACTCAACACTTTTCCACTGGATCCTCTGGAAACCTATAGTGTTGTAAGTAATCTTTTATATGTCCACAATCTTTTGGCAAGATGCTTTTTTCCCATCAAAACATTGTCTTAACTGAGTTCCATTACTTTAACTGAAACCTGCCTCTCTTTAAGAAGACAATTTCCCATCCAGCTGTCAACAGTGGCACAGTACTACTCACTCTTCTACATCCCACATCCTAGGAAGCCAAGAGGAGAAACTGGCATTCTCTTAGATACACACAACCATCTCCACTCACTAATAAAAAGGCATCCTCCAATAAAACCATACAATCTAATTACACTACCTTATATCCATTCTCACATCTGTTTCTCCTCTTACCACAATTCTAGGAGATTTTAAAAGGCTTATACCTGACCCATCTGAAACCTAGCCCTACTTTGTTGAACCTTCTTAACTCTATTGAACATCAAGCTCTCCATTCTCAGGATCACATAAAGCTTGTTGTCCTTAAAGAAAAATACTCCATCCCAGGAATCTTAAACTCCATAATATCAACCTGTCTCACTTACTGTACAACTGTTCTTTGACTTCAGATATTCAGCATCCAATGTTTTTTTTCTCCCAATTTGCTCAAATCTAGCAGACTGCTGTCCTTCCCTGACCAGCATGAACCTAGTAGTTGATCATGTGAGCCCCGCCACCCCCTCCCTCCTTATACCGTATGTATCCCACTACCTCAATGCTCACCAAGGCTCTGGTCTGGAGAATTGGCACTGGCATACCACTCCCTTTTTTTTCCTACTCCTATAACATGGTTGAGTATTGCTGGAAACAAGCAAATAAAATATAGATTGATATTCCCGTGAATAATTGGTTTTACTTCTCACGTGACCTCAATATTTGTACTTGGCCACCATCCTTGCCCATGACCTTCAACAGCTCTACCGAACCTTCAGAGTTCCCCTTGAGGCCCTTTCTTTGGAGAGTTGTCCTGTCTCCTCATTCTCAGCAGATGCCTTGGCTGCCTCCATCAAAATTGAAGCCATTAGGCTTGATTAAATCAGCCTCTTACCACTATTTACATTTCATCTAATTTTCCCATTTATCTTTAACTTCTTTTCTCTCTTCTTTGTGGATGAGGTGTTTCTGGTTTTTTTAAGGCTAATTCTATATCCTTGGCTCCATTCCCTCCAATATCCTTTGGGTCTTCTTCTTCTTTTTTTTTGAGGTATCTCTTTTTTCTCTGGTATTTTAATATCTCCTTTTCTATAAACTCTTGACCCTCAGCATATGAATACCCACAAGATTTTCCCATCCTAAAAAAATATCTGTATCCCTCAAAGGTTGGTATTATTCAACTCCTTTATTGCCCTGATTTTTAGAATACTAATCTACCTTTGCCATCCATACTTTCTCAGCCTCATTTGCTTCTCATCCACATGTGATCTGGCTTCTTTCTCTACCTAGCCTACTGAAATTTCTCTCCTTGATATCTAATTGCTAAAACCAATGGACATTTTCTCATTGATCATCTGATAGTATCTTTTCTCTTTTAATAGTGTTGATTACCCCTTTCTAAAAACCTCCTACTATCTTGGAGGTTATGACCCTACACAGGTCACAATCTTTTTTTCTCTCTTTTTTTTTTTTTTTTAAGCTGAGCCATGCTGCCACCTGTTGGCAGCTCAGCTTGGACCGGGCATCGAACCGCTGTTGCTCAGAGGGAGCTCTTAACCAATTGAGTCACTCTGCTGGCCCTCACAGTTCACATTCCTTTCTGGAAGTCTCACCCCCATAAGACACTGAAAAGAGTGAAGGATAGTACCTTGGGAACACTAATCTTATTGAGGTGTACTTCTTTTTATGAGATGTTATCTGTTTTCATGGTTTTAATTCCTCATATTGTGATGATTCTTAAATCTCTACCTGCAGTACTTTCCTCTCCTCCAAGCTTAAGCCATATAGCAACTTCCTTAGCATCTGCATTTGAATGTTACCCAGGAAACTCAAGCTGAGAATATCTAAATCTCAACTTATATAAAGTTAACATACCTCTAATACAGTTCTGTAACCTATATAATATAAAAATATATAGAAACTAATTTTATTTATGAATAAAGATATAAAAAGTTGAAAGGTTTTAGCAACCAGTCTTTCAGTGTATAAAATTGATAATACACTAGGAACAGGTAAGATTATTTCTAGAATGCAAGGAATGAACACCAGGACATGTTTCAACGTAATTCATTATATTATCAAACGAAAGGAGGAAACACCATGGCTACAGCAATATGTGCCAAAAAGCCAATTGATAAAATTCAGCAGCCATGGCAAAAATTTCAGATAAGGAGAAATAAGAGGAACCAGTTAGATATGATTAAGAAAATTCACTGAAACTTAACAGCAAATATGTAAAACAGTTAAATACTGACAAGGTCATTTTCATTAAAACCAGGAAAAAGTCAAGGATATCTACTATTGCCACTTTTATTCAATGTTGTTTTAAAAATTCTAGCTAGTGTAACAGGATAAGAAAATAATCATTATAAATATTAAAAAGGAAATTATTTTCTTTGCAGATAATTGGGAAAACTCAAGAATTAATAAGAAAATTTGGTAGAGTAGCTAGATAAAAGACAGGATGAATAGATTTATAGTTTTACTCTGACAAAACATGACTCAGTACAAATGGAGAAGAAATTCATTAAGAGTGGTAAGAAATACATAGGTATTAGAGTCCAACATTCCTATGAAGAAATCTTTTTGAAGATAAACTGCTAAAAAAAGGTTATCTTCTATTTTTTCTGTTTATATATACTAGATAAATATAAAATAGTTTCAGCGGGACTGAGTTGACGGTAGAGCTGTTATCCCTCAATCTCACAGTGGAATTACGAGGGTTGATTTTAACATTGTGAAATAAAGTCACCAGAAGTGAGACTCAGAAAATGGAAGATATTTCTTGAGGATCTACTCTATTCTGGATACCGTTCCAGGGACTGGGACTGTAGCTGTGAAAAATATAGGCAAAAATCTTTGCCCTTAATATCATACATTTTAGTAATATTTTTGAGGTATTTTCTATGAGCTTGGAATTGTGCTCAGTGCTTTACAGATGTAAACTTATTTACCCTGTGGGAACTGTTATTATACCCATTTTAGAAACAAAGACACTGGGGCACAAGATGATTAAGTTATTTAACCAAAGTTCCCAAGGTGCAAGTGGTCAAGGAAAGATTCAAATCCAGACAGTGTGCCTCTAAAACCCATTCTCACTATATGTGCTTTAGTGTGTAGTGACCATGGTCATCGTGTGCTGCAATGCTGACAATAAGAAACAAGGGAAGTATTCACCCCACCCATATATCTGTGTTACCTTTCTAAGCTACTGGTATACCACTGCTAAACTGTCAGTCAGTTAAATGTACGCTTGGGAGGGCATGAAGCACCTACCAGGAAACTTGTTTCTCACCAATGACATCAGACATATTTGATTTTAATTCTGTTCTGAGGCTCGCCAGGCAGTTCCTTGTAAAGCATACCCATTGTTTTTCTGATGATATATATATATATTTTAATGAATAAAGAAATTCAGACAAGTCTTTGTTCTTTGGTTTATTAAGCCTATTGGAAAACAGCCAAATCATTTCATAATGGTTCCTCTAAATACATTAATAATGTGTATGATGTGATTGTAAGCGGATGTGTGTGTGTGTGTGTGTGTGTGTGTGTGTGTGTGTATGTGTATATATATATATATATATATATATATATATATAACTTAATGCTAGAAAAGACATTTTGTTCTCTTTAAAAAAAAACCCTACGGAAGTTTATGACCTTTGTAATCAATGCCTTTTTTTAAAAAACTGGGCTCTAGAGAGTGTTTGGGTTGGAAAAGGTCACCTATTTGCAGTGATATATTCTGTCAAGAGCGTGTATAAATGTAATATACTAGTCCTTAACAATACAATATATTTTGATATATTTCTTTGGGATAAAATACTTTTTTTTTGCTTTTTATTTCAAATGAGACTTTATTAAGTACAGAGCTATTAATGATTTCTTCTTAAATATACTTTTAGTGAAGTAATGTGATTTTTGTAGTGCTTTGAATTCAGACCTGAGCCTGGCCAGGCTGAGATAGTTCTACACCAAAAAGAACACAACTTCCTTCCCAACCGCCCCCCATTCCCTGTGTACCCAAGCCCTTCACTCTTCCCTCAACCCATTTAACGTTGAAGAGGTTGGAAGTTATTTTGAATGTATATTGTTCAAGTGAACTATGTAAAAAATGGTATTCCTCAAACTTGAGTAGTTTATACACTCTTTAAAAGGAAAAACAAAATAATTATCTTAGAATCCCCCAAATATTCAATTCAGTTTGGGAAAATTGCAATACTGTCACTTTAGGTAGTTACTTAATATTTTCTAAGTTTAAGTAAACTTAAGAGTACAAAGAAAAGCACAGCCCCTGTTGCCTGGGAAGACTTCTGAGAGGGGACAGGATTGGCATGAAAGATGAGGAGATACACATTTCAGACAGAAGCAGCTGACTATCCAAGCACTAGAGTCCATTTAAAATTTAACAGTGAGGCAAGTGGGCTAGTTAAATTAAGCATGGAGTTGCCTGAAAAATATAGGATCATCAGTTAAATTTAAATTTCAGGTAAGTAATAAGGAATGTTTTAGGTGTAAGTATGCCCTATGCAATAATTAGGAATCCTAAATCTGGTATCCCTAATTAGGTAGATCATTTAAAAGAGAGAACTGTGGGCCTGTAGAATTGGTCCAGAGAGCCATCATGGGTAGAATGAATATTGCTATGCGGGAAAGATGGAGCCATTGTAAGTCATCAAACAGATGGATGACATGAGGAAATTAGTGCTTTAAGGAAAAATCCTCTTCCAGAAGTGTGCAGTCCAGTTTGTTATGAGGAAAAGAAAGTACTTTTGTTGTTGTTGTGTATACCTGTCTTTCTCTCCAGCACTAGACTGCAAACCTTTTGAGGGTAGAGAAGTGTCTTCTTTGTTTTATTGTACGCAGCATCTAGCAGAAAAACTGACAGGTAGTAGGAGCTCAATAAATATTGACTGGAGGGCAAGAGGAGGTGTGTGGGGTAGAATGAAATATTTAGCAACGCTTAAATGAGTACAATAAAGTGACAATATATATAATAAAAATAACAAAGAGTCATTGTCAGATTCTTAGGAAAGTGTGATTTTTAATAACTGAGCTTCATGGAAGAATTGCGGTAAGAAATGGTCCTGGAAGCTGGAAAGGAGATGAATCTTAAGAATAAGAAAGAGGTGTGTTTCCTCACAACATTTAGACTGAATGTTGGTACACTTTTGAAGCTGCCTGCCTAAGTTAGATACGAGTATATTACGAACTGTGCTTTTTGTTACTCTGTAGAGTAATGGGGTACTGATGGTAAAGAAATAGTACCAGATAAAATGTATAAAGATGATACCAGTTAAGTTTGTCTGATGTGTTGCCACCCAAACCATCTAGAGTGTGATCAAAGACAGGCATCATCTGTGCTGAGTTTCAGCAAGGAGTTGATGATGTTGCCTAACGCGGTCCTGGTGTAGTGTTACTCAGTGTAGCTTTGGCCTTACTGGGTTGTTTCTATCAGATATAGTTCAGTATAGGACATGCAGAGGGTGGTCTGATCATGTCTATTTCTGACTTCCACCTATAGGTATTATATCCGTTACACACTGATTTCAAAATAGAATTTTAAAACTAAGTGATACTGATCTAGTAGCTATAAGTAAAATTCCCATATGAAATCTATTTAGTTGACAGGGGTGGAGTGCAAATTTCCAGTTATGGCTCTAGTCTGTAATTCAGTAATTTCAAAGTATATTAATATTATATACGTTAGGTGCTGAGTAAAGGGGAGGGCATGCTATCAGCTTACTATCCATCAAGAAAGAGACAAACAGAGGGGCATAAGCTGGTACAAATTATGCAAGGTTCATGTAGTATGTGAAAACAACTGCTTAAATATCCAAAGGAGGATGTTATTCATTTTGCCTCAGGGAAATCAGAGGAACTTCGTAAGTCCAGTGACATTTGAGCTGAATATAAAAAAGAAGTAGTAGTTGGCCTGGAAGAATAGAGTCGGTAGGAATGATAGGCAATCAGGCATGATAGTAGACGGTGAGTCCAGGGAGGAGAGAACATGATGGGAGTGAAAAGACAGAGAGGAAGATTAAGGCCAGACAGTCTGGCCCTTTCATGCCTTCGTGCATTTATCTTGCATGCAGGGGGAGCTATAGAAGACTATAGGCAGACGCAATGAATTAGGCCTCTGTTATAAAAAGGTAGCTGGCAGCAGAGTGTAGTGTGAAGCGTAGGGCAGGGCAGGGCGGTAGAAAAGACATTCAGCTAGGAGGTCATAGCCTGAGTCCATGGGAGAAATGATGCATACTAGACAGAGGTCACTTAAAGGGAAGAAAAAAAAAAAGATATAGCCATATGGTATGTGAGAGAGAAGTATAATAGCAGGGGGTCCCAGGAGAAAAGAAGCAGTAAGAGATGAATTTGAGACCTCTACTTTAAAGATTGTCGCGACATTCATTTCAACATTGAACCTAAAGGGACGGCGGGTAAGTAGTCTGCCGAAGACAAGGATGTTATACATAAGAACTAGATGTGTCTTGTAATTAGTGAGTGAAAAGTCTAGAGAGACAGATTTTATCCTTAAGTATAAGCCCTTCCTAGAGGTCAGGAAGTGAAGAGGGATCCTTAAGACGTAGGAATAGTGAACTGCCTCTGACTTTCCTTCTGTTCTGCTGAGGCAAGAGGGGAAATCTGTGGAGTTCAGCTCTGGTGTTAACCATCTGGGCATGTCACATCCCTCTGAATGCCTCCTTTACCTCATTTGTAAAATGCTTAGAACAGTGTTGGATCCAGAGACAGGGCTAAACAAACATTAGCCCTCATATGCTAAGCCATTTCTTAATTGACCAGATTTCATATTGATATTGACTGGAGATGTTTCTTTAAAATGTAAGCACAGGAAAATCTTTTAACTGACCTCTCTAATTTGCTGAGGTACCGTTATCAGCGAGGACTTAGATTTTACTTGCTTTTTCCTTTAAAAATGCTTTGTAGACAGTATCACCTTTGGTGTATAGAAATTGATCTTATGCTTATTTTCTAAAATAAGCAAAGCCTCAGTTTTAGTGGGGTTTTATTCTTGTGGGTCTGTTTCTTAATGTTGAGCTCCCAAAGAGAATGTTGAGCTTTTCACGAAAACATGACAGACACCGTAATGTTAGGTTTAGATTATAATTTGGAAGTCAGTATTGGGTTATTAGAGTACTGTGCATTGCTCGGCTATCTTTTGCTAGGTAAGAAAATATCTTTCTCCTTTGTGTGTTATTTTGTTTGTTTGTCTTTGTTACCCATTTATCACACCATCTGAGCTATCATATTTGGGCTGAGGGCAAGAAAAGAAGTTTGATATGGAATTAGCACCAGCCTGGTCTCAGAAATCATAGACTGCCGAGTTTCCATCAGTGCTACTGACTGTAAGATCTGAGGTGAGTTACTGCTACCGCTGTGCCTCAGTTTCCCCACCTATACGATAGCTACTACCTACCGCCTCCCAGTAAGTATGGTAAAGGTTAATTTTTCTGTTACAAATTTCTACAAGAGTTTTTTTTTTCTAATGGTCAATAAATAAATAAATCTTTGCAGTTGGAAACAAATGATTTATTTCCCTATGTGCCCTGAAGTTAATGAATTCCATTGTCTGAGTAAGAAAACTGAGACTTACAATTCTAAAAGGGTAAAAATAAGAGGGGAAGTTCCCAATTCAAGTCCACCTTGCCCTCTCCCTCCTCCCAAAAAACACATAGTTGGTGAAGTGCTTTGAACCTGTCAGAAATAGAATGTAGGAAAAAACACCAAGTAATACCAGCCTGCCAGTCGGGCTGTCGGAAATATCTATTATGCCATCTGTCACAGGAGATTTTAGGTTGGAGAGCAGCAAATCCGTGACTGGGGACTCAGAGTTCAAAAGCGGGTCTCTCCTTCTCTTCCACACACTGTGGGGTGTCTAAATCACTATCTGTTTTCAGGCGTTTTCATTGATCATACATCATGAATCTGCAACTTCATAAGGGGGGGAAAAAAAGAAAGAAAGAAAAGGAGAAAAAGCTTTCAAAAGCCACTGTTTAGAAACTGTTCCAAGGGCTCTGTAATTTCAATCAGTGTCACTGAGATATGTAATACAAAATTTCTAACCCTACTGTCTTCCTCGAACTCATTTGGGGTTTGGTGGTGGCGTTTTACTAATAGGGAAAATCGGCAGAGTGGATGGAGGAAGGCTGGTTGTGCAAAGGGAACAGGTAAGCTGCAGGTCCACCACGTGGACACGTTTGTTACTTGAGGGAAGCTGAGAAGTAGCAATTAGGCAGTGGAGTAATGCTTCTCGGGGAGCGGGCTCGAGCTCCAGCCCCATAATACATTCCTTTCTTAATGTGACTTGATGTAGATAGAGTGAGGGCCTATCAGGTGTGAAAAGCCCTGCTGCTCCTGGCGTGGAGTGGCCTCCAGACGCTGATTTGGCGACGTCAATCTAGTCATGCTTGATTTCGACACTTAACGTGGTAAAGCAGGATTTCTCTACCCCCGATCAACTTCTCAATTAGCAAGCTGCCTTGTGTAACGGCCTTGTTTTGCAATCCCTCAGGGCTGCTTCAGGGGTCATTAGGGTGAGAAAACTTGAACGCTAGCTTGGCTGGAGGAGAGAGGGAAGGGAGTCGGAGAGCCTTCCTAAATACATATAACCCTTTTTCAAGTTGTTTGCTTTCATGGGATTGATTCTTGGCACATTAAGAAGCTTAAGGCTCCAGTATCTTCTTTAAACTGCCCCCCTTATCGCCTTTGCAGCTGACAGGTTTTTTTTTTTTTTTGACAGGCTGAGAGTAAAAAGAGATAACTAGTAGGTTAGTACTTTATTTATACATGTGGACGCACAGCACATAGAGAGACACACACGCATAAGTTCAGATATCTTTTAAATTGTCTTTTCAGGGCCTCTGGTTACCAGGAAGTATCAGCTGTCAAATGATTCCAGTATGTCATTTCTCTACAGCCAATATGTCTGGGTTCCAAATCTTCATTTATACCTTGTCTGGCTTTGTTCACTAACGATTTTAAATTGTTTGTGCCTTAGTCAATATTTTCACTCTTGACCCCAATTAATATTTACATGAGTAATATATGTTAATCCGAAGTTTATGTACTGGGCATTTATGAATAGACATTGAAATATAATATAATTTATATGGTTTTTCCCTATCTATGATTTGACTAAATAGCTTATTCCCAACTTTAATAGAAAAAATTAAAATTTCAAGTAATTTTTAAGTATAATTTTTCCTTCATAAAATGTATGTGGATAAGAAAACACATAATAAAAGCATACAGAAGTACTTTGAGAATTGTACTAATTACTTAGCAAGTATCTGTACTTTCAATAATTATAGGCTTTATATTTGTAATTTCCTGTTTTGATAACTTATTTTCATATCCACTTGGTATTATCACACTATTAGAAAATTAGATAAATGAATTTTATCAAATAGTTTAGCAGATTCTGCCTTAATGTAATATTCTTAGATTTATGTTATGTTAACATAACATAAAATTAAATTATGTTAACCTGTATTACATGAATAGGTTTCCCAAAGTGGTTTGCCTAGATTTCTTACAAAAATATTTACTTTATTGACACTGAGCAGAGCTTTAGATGGTTAATAGTGTACACATGGTTCTAGACATAACTGAATTCAGTGTATTTAATAAGTTGGAGGTTAGCCATATATTGATGTTACACACCCCAATACACTTTATTTATTGAGGGGTTGACATCCAGTTTTAGAAGTGTTAAAAAATAGTTAAAATTCTGGATACCATGGCATAGCAATTTCTAAGAAGTACTTCAAATAAGTCCTAAAGGTGGCACAACAAAGGAAATACCTCAGTAGCTCTATCTTTTTTATAAAGAAATTACATACGCATTCCAAAAACAAAGTTTTTACTTAAATTTGGAGCTATGGAAATAGAATTTTACAAAAGAAAAGCACTTTTAAAACTATGCAAAAAAAAGGTAATGTTTATGAATGATATTGTATGTATATATATACAAAATATAATCTATAATTTTGATTGTAATTCTTGTTTGTATAGGTTTACTACACAAAAATTTGACTTTAATGTTTCTCCTCCATAACACTGCATTGAGTGTTATATTAATTTATTATGGAAAGCATCAAACTTGGACAAATTAATACTAAAGAATTATACCTCTTTCTTCAACAAAACTGTTTTGTCCTTTTGAGTCTTCTGTCTTTTGTTGATTTCTTCTTTCAAAAAGGAACTCATGTAATCTACAGATAATTGTTTTTATGGCTTTATTTTGGAAATTCTTCTAAATTCTACCTTAAGGCAATTAAAAAATTCTTTCAAGGATTTCCAAATTAAAAATTTAATCTGAATATATAATATATATATATATATATATATATATATATATTCTCAAACACACACACATATATATATTATATTATATTATATTATATTATATTATATTATATTATATTATAATTACTCCTAACCCATGTTAAGTAAAATGTGTATACCTTCCCTTTTAACTGGGTTTTAAGGGAATGTTACAAAATCAGTTTGACAACTAAAAGTCCAGTTCTTCAAATTAACTGTAGCCTGAATCATCCAGGTACACTTTAGCTAGAATGAAGAATTAATAGGATTTTAAAATTATATAAAAGCCCTTAAAGGGTATTTAGTTCAGTCTGCCTATTTGGGTCAAAAAAGGATTGAAGATCAGAGTTTGAAACCTCTGAATTCTAATTGGCCTTTGGTTATTACTACAGTTGCCATATAATTTTCTATCCAACTGAGGACACTTGATAAAGCATTGCTAATAATTAGACTGGGACACAGGAATATATGCAGGGTTGTCCTGGGCAAGCTGCTACGTATGTGTACCCTCATTACAAGTAGTTAACCCATGCAGGTATCTCAAAAAACTGGAAATGGAACTACCTTATGACCCAGAAATTCCACTCTTAGTTATTGATAAAAAAACAAAACAAAACAAAACAAAACCCAAGACATTAATCTGAAAAAAATATATGCACCCCTATGTTCACTGTGGTGCTATTCACAATAGCTAAGACTTGGAAACAACCAAAATGCCCATTAGTAGACGTCTGGATTATGAAACTATGGTACATTTACACAATGGAGTATTACTCAGCTATAAAGAAGAAGGAAATAGTACCATTTGCAACAATATGGATGGAACTAGAGAACATTATGCTAAGTGAAATAAGTCAGTCAGAGAAAGACAAATACCATATGCTCTCACTTATACGTGGATTTAAAAAACCGAATAAATGAGAAATGTAAACAGAAATAGTCTCAGAGACACAGAGGAAAAACTGAGGGTTGCTAGTTGGGAGAGGGTGGGGATGAAGGAGAAGGGGAAGGGACTAGACAATACAAATTGGTAACTACAATATGGCCTCAGGGATAGAAAAAGACAGTCTGGGGAATATAATCAATAATGTTGTAAATATTGTTTAGGGGACCAGATGGACTCATGTCTTGTTAGGGAGACCACTTCATAGTCGGTGTAGAGGCCTGACCACCACACTGTATTTTTGAATAATATTGTATGTCAACTATAATTATATATACATATAGTCACAGAACGTGGAGTAGAGTGTGGGGATGGAGTCAATGGAATTGTGACAGATAAGCATGATATCGGAAGTGGTAGGGCAGTAGATGGGGGAGGGGGGTTGTTTCTGTGCAAAGGGTGAAAAGGATAACTATTGCAATATTCTGTACACCTGAAACTAACAATAAAAATTAAATTAAAAAAAAAACAAGTAGTTAACCCACATAGGATTTGTAAAAATGATAGTTTTGAGAGTGCTTTTTTATAAGAATTTAATAACTGTCCATTAAAGTCCTAAAGGAGTAAATGGTGTCAGATGTTAAATTTGGTTTGCAGAAAATAATGTTATACTTTTCAAAAAGAGAACAAGTAAGATAGATTCCATGAATCTTTGATGATGATGTTAATAGAATTTGGAGCTAGGGTATACTGTGATGCCTCCATAATGAAATACCTGGTTAAAAACAAAAATGAATATCTGTGATAACATTTTCTGCATCTCTTTTCTTTGGTAAATTTAACTTCTAAAAATAAACTACAAGATGTCCCAAATCCTGCTATTTACCTTAAAATAACATTGTAATTAGGTTGTTTCTTCAAAGAAGTAACATAAAAGATTTAAACAAATTTTGCAACTAAACTGTAGATTATAGGTCCTTGTATAGGTTGTCACTATTCTCCTACAAAGCTCTTTTTCTTTGAAGTTATACTAATTAATCCTAGAAGAAATGTTTGTCTGAAATTGTACTGCTTAGCTTAAAGAATAAGTAAACACCTTACCTATTTGAGGTAAGTGATTTGCTTATTTTTCTTATAAATAATCATCAAGCAATTACTATCACTAACTCATAATCTTTAGATATGAAAGATACACTTTACATCAGAACAAATGAGTTTTGCATCGCCGTTCTGACCGCACTGCAATCATCAAGTCAGTGTTTCCCAGTGGAGCTTGAGTGAGTCTCAGTTAGTGCCTGAATGAATGAGCGGTACTTGGAAATATGGTGAAATTGACATGTGAAATTATTAAGTAGCTTATTTGAAAAAAAGATCAAAGAAAAGGTCTTTCCCATGATTAATTCTCAAATGACTGTTTACAAAATGACCTTCATCGCCTTCCTGTAAGTGCTTTTTTCCTCCTTATTTTTCTTTCCTGTTGAAACATTTTAGTAGTTCAAGTTCATTAGTTATGAGATGTGTAAAAACAATATTTTCAAATAAGACACCTTTACACTTACTTTCTTGTTCACTGTTATATATAGTATATGCAAAGAAAAGTGTGAAAGAGAAAGATATAAGAGGGTAATAATGGGCCTCTAAGAATCTATAAAGATATCAAAAGACTTAAATGTGATTTTTAGAAAAATATTACTTACTTAAAAAGTTTCCATTTTGAAAGGCCTGTAAAATTTTAAGTAGACAAAGCTTTGTGAAACTCATGATAGAACAGATTATCACTTTTAAAAATCTTAAAAGCTTTTATTACAAAATTATGTATAGCATATTCCAATTAGCATTTAATGTACTGTGGCTAAAACCAGTGTCTAATTTATTTTGATCTACCAAATTTCCCAGTTTTATAAAGGAAGAGATATCTAGTAACTAAATGGCACACAATATCTGTAAAAATAATCCTAGGATTTTGTGCTCATATAATTATGACTGACTTGTCCTCCCTTTCTTTAAAACTTAACTTAAAATCAGCGCAGGATACTATAGTGATTAGTTGAATTATCTACTTTTATTTTTAGAAAATCTATTTCTCATTTTAGTTTGTATATGTTTATCCTTTGTTTTACTGTTTCTTGTTTTTTCTACCCCTTATTATTCTAGACGGTTCCATAATGTATGTAAATATCTGGTCTCTTAAATCTCACAACGATAAATAGCAAACGACACATTTCTTTTGTTTTAGCTACAAACGATTCTTTTCAGGACTAAGACTTTATGATTCTATGAAATATTGGTACAACTGCCATATTTGCCCAGAAGCATTATCTTCCTCAAATGTTGAAGGAAAAATATTCAATTTTACTTTTCCCTGAATCACTTCTCCCAGTAGGTTGCAGTGGTGATCATTGCAGTAACATCTGATCATAAAGCTTTGGAAAATGGGTATGAGGAGAAATTGACTGTTATTTGTTGAAATTGGAAGTATAATATTTAAACACCGTTTGCAACTTTTAACTGAGTCAGGTGTGGAGAGAGAGATGATGATTCTAAGTAAATCACCCTCTGTGTCAGCTCAGCAACCCAGAGATTTTTGTACAGAGCAACCCCTTCTTGCTCCAGTTTTACAGGGCAGAATGGGTAAGTATTCTAGTGAGAAAAGGGCCAGATTTGCATAAGGAGGGGTAGCTTATCATGCTTTCTCTGATATTAGATAATGGTGTAAGCGTCTGTGTGTAGACATTGGGTATTTCTTCCTGCTCTTCATGGAAGTGCTAGGACAGGGGCCAGCTAACCCAAATGTCAGCTCGTTTTTCTTTACATATTACTCTATTGCTCCCTTCATGGAGCAGAAAATCGTTAAATTTAGAAATGAGTTAACACTGAGTAAGTCTAAAACTGAAAAAAAATAGGTGGGACATTTTCATCTATTTCAGATTATGGATGCACCAAAATGATTCACACCATTAGCATACATACTTTTAAGTCTTAAGTTAGAATAAAGTATCTCTGGCCTTTATTTTATCTGTATTCATAGAACGCTGGAAAAAAGCTTTCTAGGATGACTTTTAATTAGAAAATTCTAGATCTCCATTTGTTTAGCTATTATAATCTTTGTATATCCAGGGGTACAAGGAAAGTTGAGGCTATAGATGAGCATTGTCCAACAGACATACAATGTGACCCACATATTCATTTTAATTTTTCTAGTAGCCCCAGTAAAAGGAAAGTTTTTTAAAGGTCAAATTAATTTTTAAAAACATTTTCTTTCACCAGATAAAAAACATTTTCTTTCACCAGATAGATTCAAAAGGTTATCTTTTCAATATATAATCAATATTTGAAAATTATTCATGAAATATTTTACTTTTCAGTTCTAAGCTTTGAAACCCAGTTTGTATGTTGCAAGTAAACGTATCTTGATATGGACTAGCTGCATGTCAAGTGGTCAACAGCCACATGTGGCTAGTGGTTGCCATATTGGTCAGCACACCTACAGACAGTGAGTGAAAGAGTAGTTAGCTTGGCTTGTGAGTTGATTGGAAGTGGGGAAAGAATCAGTTCTATGGTAAAACTTAAAGGTCTATATTCACCATGTAAGTTTTGTTTTATTTTCGTGGACAATCTCAAGTCTAAAGCAATCTATTTTGAATCACAACCACCAAATTGGAGTAGATTCTGGGATTGTTTAGGGCAGGGACTCCTAACCAAACATTCATGGAACTTGACCTAGTTCTGGAATGATAGGTTACTATAAATATGGTTTTAGTAGGCAATCAAGTCTTTCTAATGTTTTCTTAGTCTTTCCTTTGCCTAAAATGCAAGACCCAGAGAGATGAATGACAATGGCTTATATACCAAAATGTTTCTTCACTTTTAACATTCCTTTCTATTTTCGTTTTGTTCCCAGTGTAGTACTGAGTATAGATCTCAAGAATTCTCAAAACCAAAAAGTTAATTCATCTCCAGCCCTGTTCAATGTTGACTTTTAAACTTTAATTTTATTATCCCCACCATCTTGTTGTTGTTTAATTGGGTTGGATCATGAGCTGCTACTAAATAAATTCAACTGGTAGTTGGCAGATGCTTAGGAATTAGCCTTCTGCAT
>NW_017731426.1:4228080-4248080 GCF_001890085.2 Hipposideros armiger | reverse complement strand
ATATGTGGCATTAAGAACAAACTCACAGTGCTTTATCTATTTACTGTATAGTCTAAAAAGTAAAAGATTTTTGCTATGAATTCACCCCTGTGGACTTCTGTATGTGTTAGCTTCCCAATGCGTTTGTCTTTTCCTTTTCTTCTCAAACCAGACGTGATTCTCATCAAGAAAGGTCGACTGAGTACGTATCACTGAAGAATATTTCTATGTACACCTAGGATAAAGCTCACTTGAGTACATCAGGGGGCATTGTGTAGTAATATGTTTACAAAGTGTATTCGCGTCCTCTCTGGTCACCATCTCAGATTTCCCTGCAAGTTTGAAAGAAAGCCTTTCTCGTTACAGGCTCTTCGGTGTGACGGGGAACTGTGCTGCCTGCAGTAAGCTCATTCCCGCCTTTGAGATGGTGATGCGTGCCAAGGACAATGTTTACCACCTGGACTGCTTCGCGTGTCAGCTTTGCAACCAGAGGTACGCACGCAGGCAGACTTCCTTTTGGCGTCTCAAAAACGGCAAAAGTCTCTCTGCTGGCTATTTACTTAATAGGTGGGAATTATATTCGTGCACGTTCCTTAAAGCAATTTACTCTCAGCATTTTTCTTTTCTGCAAACGTTTATTCAGTACCAGCAACGAACCACTGAGAAGGGTCTTAACAACACACTTCTACTTGGAAGAAATGCATCCTATAACAAGATGTGATAGGAAATGAAAACACGTCTATCAACTTTGAGGCTTCTTTTTATTGATTCTTTTCTCTGTTGTTTTTCTGTCTTTTATGACATAGGTTTAAAATAGCTCTATTTTTTGTACTATTTTTGGGAGCAAAGAAATTTGCCCTAAGGCAAATATACAGAAATTTGTGGCGGGGAGTGTGTATTCATCTTATTTTTCGTATTTATAGTTGCCCTATCTCTTGATTTCTTATCTTGAATTTTAACTGTGTTTTATATGTACTTTTTAAGTTCCTTCAAGTTTCTTTGAGGCTGGGTACAGCTAATAATTAAACTGTTATCAGCAGTGGAGAGGTAGCATTGGAGAATGGAAAGAGTATTGTATAGGGAATCTAAAAACCTAAATCTAGTCTGGACTTCGCCCCAACAATATGAGCTCCCTGGATCTCGGCGCTGTCATTTATAACATAAGGGAGCTGGATTAGTCAATCTCAGAGAACTCTTGCATCTCACAGTATTATGACTTCATCCCATTTTTCCTTATTGAAAGTTATAACTTTTATTTCCAGTGGGAACCATCCACTACCGCTACCTGTATTATGTGACACATGCAGAGGATATTAGAATATTAAAAAGTAGATATCATTAAAAATACAACATTTCAAAAATTAGTATACTTGATGGATTTTAATGAAAATAAATCCCATGTGAGTGTGAAAACACCTGGACATATTATATAATCAGTAAATATTAGTTGTGTCAAGTTCTCAGTTATTGTAATTTGCTGTGTTTTACTATTCAATGCAGCATCTTCTTATGAGGCCCTGTAGAGTAGTAGAAAGAAGATGATGTTTACAGGGAGAACTGGATTCGGATTCCAGCCGCATCACCAATTAGCTGTGTGACTTCGCCTCTGTAATTTTTGTTTCCGCACTCTTAAAATAAAGACATTGATGTCTATCTTGCAAATTTTGAAAGTTAAATGAAATACTTGTATATTAAGTACCAGGAACATAGTAGGTTCTCAAAAATGAGTTATTTTACCTTCGTATTTATAATTGACTTTTACAAAATCACATTTCACTTAGTTTTTGCACATGATGCATATCCCAATAATGTCTCCGGCTGCATGTAGATATTCAGAATGTGGCTCAGTATACCTGGTAATATATAATTTACTTGGGAAATAGTTCAAGACGTCATCTCATGACACCTTGAGTCTTCCCAACAAATGCTTGAAATCAACGTAGTTTAATTCAGTCTGTGGTGACATTGAACCAAACATAAATTGGCAAATGCATGTGTTGTTTATTGTAAGGATATGGATAAACAAATACCAATATCCACACATCCGTACAAACACATTTATAGGCGTGTGTCCATGTAAGAGTATAGATTTTAAAAGTATATTAGTAGTAAATTTAAAATGCTTCTGTTTACTTGCCATGTTGATCCACTATAGCATCCACTAACAATAGTTATCTTTATGCAATAATAACATTTACTGCTTTTCTACCTACAGGAGGTTATATATTCATAGTAAAAAATTTAGAAAATACAAAGGGATAAAGAATAACATCCCCTCATGTCTCACTATTCTCTCACAATTCTAAGAGAAAGTATTTTAACATTCTGCTGTGTCACCAGCTGTACGTGTTTTCATACATATATGACAAATGATACATAGCATATACTTTATATTATACCCACATTTAAGCAGCTTAAAGGAAAGTAACAGGGAAGAATCCTAATGTTTGATGTTTGGACTTTTTAAGTTTAATGTAGTATGCTATTTTACCTGCCTTTAAAAATTCTTTTACGATATTTTAAGCTTTCTTATGTTTAGTTTTATGGATAGAGCTTCATATTTGAAATCACCAATGGGTAAGTTGTTTCTTCCAAGTTTTCATATTATCAATATAATATGGACTTTATAAAAAACAACTACTGAAATCGGTCAGGAGCAATTCACAGGAGCGAAAACTAATTAGACAACGTATGTAACAGTTTAAAGGCTTATATAATATATTGCAAAACACTCTCCAGAAAAGTTTTAGCAATCATTCTCATACCAGAAATGTAAAAACGATGCATTCGCACACATTCAATTCTAACACTGGGAATTATTTAAAAAGAAATCCTGGTCATCTTAAGGGATGAAAGATGGTGTCTCATTATAATTTTTAATTAGCATTCATTTGCTTACTCGTGGCCCTTTGCTATTGCTTCTTTTAGGGAAATGCCTGTTTATGCCCTTTGTCCATTCTCCTAGTAGGGCAGGCTTACCTATTTTATTCATGTTCTACACAGAAAATTAAAACATCATTCAAGTGCTAAACCCAGCCTAAACTCTATTATGATGCAAAGTAATTGTAGGTTGTTAATGCTATTTACAAATCGTATATCACTTTTATTTCACCATTGAAATAAAAAGTTGCACTCACAATTAACTCCATTTCCTCAGTAGAACCCAGTCAAGTAAGACAAACACTCCTAAATTTTGACTCTGAAACTGTTCACACTCTTATTGCTGCAACATACTGCTCTAGTATCATTATTAAAAGACCTAATATATTTCTGTGTTCGCTTCATTTATTACATGCCATAATGGGACTGCATATCTTTAGTGCTGGTTATGCACAATTAGCACTTAGTTATTGTCTTGTCACTTCAGCCCCTACAAGACAAACTTCTTTAATGCAAGAAGTCAGCTAATCTTCATCAGCCAAGCAAAGCAGACAAATTTTGTTACTCTCAATACAGAAGGTTTTCAATATAGGAGATTGGGCTTTTACTTTGACATTTTCTTGGGAAGTCCTCTCTAATAAAGCCATATGCCACATGAGTCTCTGCTTTCAGTAGCCAAATCATTGTCATAGTATTGCACCTTTTCAAGTGAAACACAAGACAAATAGGTAATTTATAGGCAATTAAGCAAACTTTATTGACATCTGAAATTGTGGCATTATACATGCTTATGAATTCTATTTAGCAGTCATTTCATTTTAACTTTTAAATCAAAGTATCATTAATATCAGAAGTGTTTCTGAATGTTTAAAAACATAGTAGCAATAATTGCCTTCAGGAATGGTCCTTTGTAATACTCTCTCTGCCCTTTTTAGAGAGGTATGGCTAAAAATGTGAGCCCTGAATTTAAAAATCTAAAAGTTTCTTTATTTTGAAAGGAAATCAGAGGAAGGTTATTTGGAGTATCTTGTATAATAACTTGAATCTTCTTCGGAATTGGAAAATTCTGTGTAATAGGTTAATTCCTTAAAGGTAAATAAGTCCCTCCTCCCCCTTAGAAAATTCTGTAAAACCAAACGATGGTTTTATAAGAAAAAGAAAAGACATGCTTCTTTGTCATAAAGTTGCTTTGAATATGTAAAATTGTAGAGCATTTCATTTTCTTTTATTAAAGAATAAAAGAATTAGGCTCTGTAGGAACGGAGGGGATACAATCTATTGGGTTGTTGGAAAAGTCATGATGCATTTTTGCAATGAGAAACATAGAAAGAATACGTCATGACTTTCCCGACAACCCAATAGTTTCTTTCTTAGAGACAGGACATCAAAGACTCACAGGAGAGTGTAATCGATGCTAAACAGATCCATACCAAGGGAGGAGAGGTGGGCCCTTGGAAGTCTTAGGAAAGCATCACAGGCTTGATGTGCTGCATTTTAAAAAAGAACTCTCTAGGACTGTTTGGGACAGAAGAAGTGCATCTGGTGGTGAGTAGGGGAGATGAGGAAGCCAGGACACGGTGAGGAAAGGGCTTCCCAGGCAGATGGAGCAGAATGCGCAGCATGTAGGTGTGACAGCATCTATTATGTTCAGGAAATAAAAAGGAGCTCAGTGTGCTCAGAAATTAGATAGGGAGTTTGATAGGGATATGGGAGAATGAGGAATGGAGGGAGAAACAGGAGATGAAATTGTAAAGGTAGGAAGTCAGTGGTTGGAAATCAAAATGAATGCAAATTTAAATTACTCCATTTAAAATATCTTTGTTATTTAAAGCTGTTTGATTCTGGAATCAATCTATCTTAACCACTATTTACTGACACCCCACCTCAAGTCATAGTACAAACTGTGGTGGTATTCCAAAGGTTTTCAAAAGAAATACAACTCATGGTCATTTACCTCAGCTCTGCTGCCCAGACTGGGAAACCTGTTACAGACTCATGAGAAAATGTGAAATGCCAAAGTAAATGATACACTAATAAATACATGCTTTGGGAAAGATCAGAATGAGTTCATGTAGACAGTGAACACTGATGGAAGGAATGTAAACTAAAGAATTCTTAGAATTTAATTAGATGGGAAAAAAAAAAAAGGAAAATATCCCTGGCTAGGGAACATTTTAAGCAAAGATGAAAAGCTTACCATTGGTAAATAATAATGATAGCAAATTCTTACATAGCGTTGATCATACACCAGCTACTGTTCTGCCTCACATGTACTAAATCGTTTAATACTCAATATAACCCATAAGTAGGTACTATTACCAACCTCATTTTACACACAAGGAACCTGCAGTGCAGAAAGTTTAAGTAACTTACCCAAGATTACACACTTAGAAAATGGTAGACTCAAGACTTAAACCGTTGTAGTCTGGTGTTAGTCTCTGACATCAGAGCCAGTCTGAGGGCTCTGGCCTGTTTCAAGAGGGGCATTTTATTTTCTGGCTAAGTGGATATAAATGTGAAGAGATACAGGAGAGTTACAGTAAGGTAGGCGTGAATCATTTCTAGCAGGACTTGGGTGCATGTCGCGTAACCCGGTGCAGAAAAGATGGTTAGGAATGAGTATGTAACGACAACTGGGCTGTCATTGGCAAAAGACATTAAATTTGCCCACAAGTGTATAGTGATGGGACAATGAGTAGATGGCATCTCTTAATGAAAACAAAGTACAGTATCAAAATCTCCATCTTTTAGTGACTGTGGATGCTAAACATGAGAGTAGAGACATTGGAAACATGGAGTGGAGCATTCCATGTTTTCCCTCTTTTTAAAGTGTTGTGGAAGTTTAACTAATTATAATTGACAGTCACTAACCTTAGGGAAATAAGATGACTAAGTTAACATTTTCATATCTTGGAAAGGATGTTACAAATGGAGGCTTCTTAGCAGAGGCTTTTGATAACCTGCTCAAAATTACTCTAAGCCCCATATTTTATAGGGATGATTTATTAATTATATTTATTTTCTGTACTCCAAGATGATTAGCCATCTTTTACTTGCTTATCATTTTTTTTTAAATGAAGGCAAAATTAATTGAACTGCCTGTACCACAAGTACATTAGGGTTATCTAATTAGGGTTAGATTCCAAGGGAGATTATCCATTTGTTTTCAGAAATTTTAGCCTTACCTCTTAATATACTACTAACAGCATCTTCTGGCCATCACTGCTTTTAAAATATTTTTTTCTGCAAGTGCTAAATCTCGTAAGGAACTGATTATATAACACCGGAAATTAGCCTCTTACAAAATTACAGTTATAGATGATTTTGTTAAGTGTCTAATATCTCCATTGCTGTTTCTCTAATTCATGTTTCTATATGGAACATTTTAAAGGCTGACACCAATTCTAATTGCACACCAACCATAATCTGCTGTTAACCAGAGCTTTCATGGCTGTTTTGTTTATATGTGCAAGTGGGACGTTCCTCACCCATGCTCTGTTTCATCTTGAACTTTAAATTAAAATGCATATAAAATGTACTTTATCCAGTTGACAATATATTGGCAACAAAATATTCAGGTAGGAATATTTTAGGTGAATTCCATTTATATGACCAACATCTCAATGAATGGTGGGCAGACTTTTTTTAAAGTTATGAAAAGGAATAATAATAATACAAAAAACCTGTATAACTTTATAGCCGCATGCTTTACTGCCTCTGGGTAAAAGCATGGGTCTCAAATCCAAAGAGACCTAGTTCCTTTTCTACCTCTACCACATGCCTTCTAGCTATGAAACCTTGGCCCGGTTTTTTAAATCCTGGGAGGAAGCCTTGAGTTTTTCATATGAAAAAGGCAATGATAATATCTACGTTCTAAGTTGGATATAAGTAGTAGTGTGATACACACACACACACACACACACACACATACACACACACACACATGCTTAGCGTTAGCACATGGTAATTACTTTCTATGAGGTGGCTATTTTAATTACCTACCACCCAAACAGTAAGGTAAGGCTTTACATACTTCATATCTACTCCTTGCCACAAACTTAACAAAAGTGACTGATATGACAAGAAAAACTGAATCTTATTATCTTATTATCATCTTAAAATCTTATTATCATCAGTGGAAAGTTGAGATTTGAACACTATTTACTGCAATTTGCCTCTCTACCTTTCATATGTTACTTATTTTAACATCCCTACAATCCAGAAATGTAGCTGTTTTATCTTACCCAAAGATACCCAACTCAGAAAGTATGAAATGTACCTTGTATTTTGCATTGGGTAGGTAAAAGCAGTAGGGCTCAGACCTAGATCCTCAGGCTCTTGATTCAGTGCTTTTCTCACTGTAATTACCCTGAATTTATTAATCTACAAATAAAGATTACCTTAATTTTAAGGCCTCTGAAGGGAAAAATAACATGCCATGCCATGACAAAAAACATTTTTTTTATTTGATAGCAAATAGAATATTGGGGATTGTTAAAAAATTATGTTGAAAAATTAAAGTAAAACTTTAGACAATATAGAGTTGAAAGTATTTCCAGTTTAGTTGATTTTTAGGAAAAAAAAGATTGCTAAATTTTTTTAAAGAAATGTCAGCTGGAACACAAGAGTGTTTTATTGAATTTATTTATTTTTGATGTGAAATTTTATTATTAGCTTCTTAGTTCAAGTTAATTTTAATAGTAATATAAATTGAAAATTTTGAACAGTAATCAAATATACTCTACCTGCTATTTTATATAATCTCATAGAAGGTAAGTGTCTAATTTGGCTATTAGGTCTGTCCAGCAAAAGAAATATTTCCTTTTATTCAACATATCTTTGTATCAAGATTATCTATAAAAATTGGTTTATTCAAACACCGTTTTTAAGCACGATGTTTAAAGTTTATAGTTTGCAACCAATAAAAAGAAGATGTACTTAAAGTCCAAACTTGAATGTTCATTGTATTCAATAGCCTTGACCAGAAATAACTCGAGGCTTTCTAGATCAGCACATAGCCTGTACTTTCAATCAACATCATCAGCAGGCAGTAATCCTGAGGAAAAAAAGTAAATTCCACAAATAAACAGACCAATCTTCTTTAAGAGGAAAGCTAATTCTTTTCAATCTACTTTTTTTTATTACACTATTTTCTCCTCTATCTACTTAGCTAGAATAAGGATAAATTTCCAAAGCTACCCAGTTGGAAAATAAATAGGTTCACTGTTTGTCTAGCATTCCAATCTTTGCAAATGTAAATCAGTCCAACTGCTCCTCATTTAAACTTTCAACTTCACAAAACATTAAAGGGTGGCTTTCCCTACGCAATTTAAACTATCCACTAAGATTTCTGCTTGAACATCATTCGAAATTGACTATCTGATAAAGAGAGACCACTATCAAAGGTCGGTGAGGTCAACTTGTATAATTACCAGTAGTTTTACTGGGTCAACTCTACAAGACACTGCTGCTTGAAGGTTAAATTGTTACAATTAAAAATATATACATATCTCCCCAGAGTTACTTTATTGTTAAATGTACTGGAAACAGCGCAAGCATTTATTTCTGACCTTAATTGTGTCCAGAGTGTCACCACTGGGAAATTATACAAAAAGAGCACTTATTAAAAACATTACAATCTTGCACGTTAAACATTGTTTTATAGAATAAAATAATAATTAGCTACTGGAAACTAGTTGCTTTATCACATTGATATTAGGAAGTTTGTTCAGGTTTTACTCCCTTTGGCTTAATTGGAGTGCTCTAAGAAATGACATTTACTATTTTATAGTTGGTGAAATTGCTACAAACAAAGGAATATGGCCGAGCATCAGAGTCTGGTGCTAAAACAAATTTCATTTTAGAATGATCACTTTCAAATTACTAGAATTTAATCACATTTTTAATAACAGAATAAAAGGAAGCTTTGAATGGGAAGCTTTAAAATGGGCTATTTTCTAATCATTTGATTCATTTTAATGCCTTTTACTTTTTTTTATAAAGTGGATAAATGGGCAATGACAAAATCTTCCATAATCACTTCATGTGAAATATTATTATCATTCTTTCTTATTCTAATGAGTGTATATATAGATCAGTTTTTTTTTCTTTCCAATGTGATAAAAAAAATCACCTTTGCTGCCCTACGTGTTTTCCTCGATGTTCCTATGGTTTTTATATGTAAAAGTAGAATTTCACATTTTGTGTGCAATGTTTCATTAAATGACCTAAATGGTTTAGTGATGACAATAATGGCAACTTTGTAAGCCAAGCTTTCAAATTCAGGGAATTACCATGTGAAATCATTATTAGGAAAAGAAATCTTCAAATCTATGGGTCTGAGTGAAATGGTCTTAACACATTTTATTTTTTTAAAATACTTTCAGGTTTTGTGTTGGAGACAAATTTTTCCTAAAGAATAACATGATCCTTTGCCAGACGGACTACGAGGAAGGTTTAATGAAAGAAGGTTATGCACCCCAGGTTCGCTGATCTATCAACATCACCCCATTAAGAATACAAAGCACTACATTCTTTTATCTTTTTTGCTCCACATGTATATAAGAATTGACACAGGAACCTACTGAATAGCGTAGATATAGGAAAGCAGGATGGTTATATGGAATAAAAGGCGGACTGCATCTGTATGTAGTGAAATTGCCCCAGTTCAGAGTTGAATGTTTATTATTAAAAAAAAAAGTAATGTACATATTGCTGGATTTTTTTGCTTGCTATTCGTTTTTGTGTCACTTGGCATGAGATGTTTATTTTGGACTATTGTATATAATGTATTGTAATATTTGAAGCACAAATGTAATACAGTTTTATTGTGTTACCATTTGTGTTCTGTTTGCTTCTTTGTATTGTTGCATTTAGTACAATCAGTGTTTAAACTTACTGTATATTTATGCTTTCTGTATCTACCAGCTATTTTAAATGAGCTGTAACTTTCTAGTAAAAAAACTGAAGAGTAAATCTCACAAATGATTGATACACATATAAAGCAAGTCTATCAACATTAAAAATACTAAAAAATAAAGACACACACAAAGCATTTTAGCAACATCCACTATTATTGCCACTATGATTTAGAGCCTATCAGTGTTCTCATTATAACCCCCTATTTTCAGGGGGTTAAGATCAGCTTTAAAAAAATGCATAAAAATTTCATCTTAAAGCACTTTCATTTTATACCAACGTGAAAAGTGCCATTTTTAGAATAACTTTAAAGCTTAACAGTTATCCTTTTAATATCCTGTGTGTGTGTGTGCGTGTGTGTGTGTGTGTGTGTGTGTGTGTGTGTGTGTGTGTGCTCTTTACCTATATAATGGCTTTGTTTTTATTGTTTATTTTTTTCAGCCATCACCCCTTATGTGAACTAGTGCCTTTGGGTATCATGTAAGTTTTTTCCAAAGGGTTACTTTAAAAAGTGTTACCACAATTATGAGATAATTTTAAAACGATAAATCAAATTTCATATATAAATTTTGCCCAGGTCACTCCATAAGAGCTAAGGGTTTAATAAGTTTATGGCTTGATAAATTTCTGGCACGAAAAGGATTTGAGTATGAATCGACTGAAACCATAGTAATGCACATTGAAGCTATGATTTTTGAGTAGTGAGGTTACTTTTCATCAGAGCAACATAGTGCTCATAGAATCTTCTAGAAGAAGAGAAACAAAGGGATTGATAAAAAGCTGAGAACTGGTGATTATATATTTTTCTGTATTTACCTGCCACTTATTTTAATGTTTAAAAGGGAACACTTTAAAAGTTTGACGTGTCTTACTCTATTGCTTTCTTTAAGTAATTACCCACTCAGAATACATCCCACATAGGCTGAAATTTGTCATTCCATTCTTTTCAACATGAAATAGTCTCTTACCTACATGATAGCTGATAAAGAAGAAAACTTTCTGACACAAATTATGGAGACTGATTATTTAAATTACAATTTGAGAAATTAAAATGAGTCTATAATCTCCTCATCTGGGTTGCTCACATTTTGCTTGTTCCCTGTGATAGAAACTACTTTTCAACAAATCTAATTCTGCATAGACACAATGAAGCACATTTTTACTAGAGCAAATTTAGTGCTGTGGTTTTTCTTTTATTTTTTTCTTGATCACTTGTATAGGAAACAATATTTCCCAGTATTTGCATACATATTTTGTCCTGTCAATATATGTATTGCAGATGAAAGTCAAATGTGGTAACTGAACTCTTGGTTTGGGGCCAAAATATTAAGCTGCAAATAATGCTGGTGTGAATTTGAGTTGTTTTAAAACAAAGCTTTATTATGGACATGCATGTGAATCTGCATATTGCCTCTCATTTTTAAGAAAATGATTCTGTGAAAAGTGAATGATACGTATTTTTACAAATGCTTCATGGTTAAGAGTGTTCAAGTGACATCTCCCCCAAATTTGAGACACACTGAAAAAATAATTTCAAAAATAGCTATTTAGGGCCCATAAGATAACTATTATTTTAGCCTGAGAGCCTTACATTTATTTCATGAAAAGACTTGCATAGCCAAAACGAAAACCAAAACAAAACAGAACAAATGGTGAGGAGTGGGGGGGATACAGTGAGAAGTGGTTTTCATAACGCTGTTGCCCTGCTATCCCCATTACAAGTTGCTTGAGATTCATGTGGATGTATAATTTTAATTGTCAGTATCTTTTTCAAATGATCTTTTAAAGATTTAAATGGTTTTGCGAATGTTAAGATCAATATGTCAAAATACCTGTAAACTGGGAACAAAATGTTCAACTGTTCAACTATTCTTGCCACCCAAAGACTAAACATTTTTACTGCCTTTCCTTTTACTTAATCCTTCAAGAATTAATTCTTATGCTTTTCCTACAAACAAAATTACCTAGATTAAAGTTAAGGCCTTAATCTCTTTAGATTATCTTTAATCTCTATGGAAATTGTGAAACAATACAGAAAAAGGCCATTTTATAGCTAATTGCCCATAAATCATAGCATTTTTGACCTGAAGTACTAAGCTAATTGTCTTGACTATTCAAAGTCCCTGAATTGTTGTCAACTTTCCTCTTTTGTGTTGTGCCGCCCTGATGTCACTTAGCTTGTTATCTGATACCTCCAGGAGGACACCTCCAATGGAGCTTTGATTTCTCAAGCAGGGAAACCTCCCTCCCTAACACTCATCTCATCTAGGCTGCCTCTGATGGTGGACCAGGCACCTCCCGTCCACCAGAATGCTGGCTGAGTTTAAAAGCTGACCTGTGTTTGTAATTTCACTTTCATCTTGCTTAATAAATATCTGCTGGATTCTTTCATTCATTTTTTTTATATTTGGACTTATGTTTTTAATAAAAGGGGTATTACACTATTTGATTGCTCTTAATTGGCAGGATCTAAGATGATATCTAGAAAGCATACGTTAAGTTCATGAAAAAGGAATAAAGTGTGAAGGACGTTTCCTTTCAAAAGGCAAATCATAAGCATGGAAAAAGCACCTCGAATGCCTTCTCCAAAGGTTATATTTAGGATCTAAGAGCTATGGAGCTTACTGCTATTTACATATGTGGGGAAAATACAACTGTCAAAAACGAAGGTAGCAATTACTGAGTATAATTTTGCACATATATACAAATTTTAAGTGATCTTTCTGAAAGCAACTGTGTTGTCAGACTAAATTTCAGATTTCCTCTTTTCTGTATAATGAATGAAAACAAAACACAAAATCTTACATTTTCAAGGAAGAGATGGTGTGCCGTAACTGAAACAGGGTGCTGAAAATTACATCTGTAGTAAAACATACTGTATACAAGTGGTTTCCTTTTAACTATCACTTTAGGCAAACCACCCTCTGAATAGTCACTTAAACAATTTCATAGAAATGATACAGGCCAAACATGCTGAATGTTCACTTCAGTAAGTTGCAAAAACAATCTGTGTGTTTACTGTAATAGGCCATTAGCACAGACTACAGTTTTAGCAAAAGCCACTTGATTATTACTTTTCCTTAAAAACACCATTGTAGATACTTCTTAACTATGATTTTAATGCAATTTGAGGTAATCAAAAGCAAAGCTTTAATATAGTCATGGTTTCGACTGACATTTATTAAGAGCCTGCTGTATGACAGGCCTTCCCCTGAGCACTCAGCCTCCGGTCAGGCAGACTTAGGACACTTCAGACATCCGATGACTTTTAGGTGCTTTTGCGCTGGTTTGTACTCATCTCAAACCTACTAATAATGAGCACACAAAAGCAAATACAATCTTCCACCTATTCAGCATGTCATTGGCCTGAAAGCCTCAGAAAATATCTCAAGTAATCAATGTGTTCAGAGAATTATCGCACACAAATTACTCATTAACTCAATAGGCCATAATATAAAAGAGCAACAATTAATTAATGAGTCACCCTCAGATCACTGTGATTACAATAGAGCTCTGTTGAAACAGCAGTTATAAATGGAGCTGCCTCTCTTCATTGTTTGCAATTCGCCCATTATTTGGCTGAATCCAGTGTCATATTTAATACGTTCCTGTGGGTAATTGTGTGATTAGTATCATAAATGAAGAATTCAGAAAGTTGACTGTGTATAAGACCTTAAAAATGGTCAGAAAAATAAAGAGAACTCCCATTTTTACTATAGCTTCATTTGAAGTCAAGCTATTAGATGGGTATTATCTATCTAAATGGTATACTTCTACATTTAAATCAAGATGTAAGACTTCCATGTTGACCATTATAAGGGTTAGCTGCTAAAACACTTAAAAGTAAATTTTACAGTGCTTTAGAATACATGTAATTTAATTTCAGTAACTTTCACAAAGACTAAAATAGGCATGACCAGTTTTATAGCCATTTTGGTGCCCCAGAAGGACATTTTTGCTTTCGGTGGGTCTGGTTGGGGAGGGTGTTGGGGGATTGACAGCAAAAGGGGAAGAGATTAAAAGAAATACCAGATATTACATGCAAAGTCACCAACGAGTTTCCCAACTATCTTGGTAAAGATATTCCAATCAGCTTATAGAATAATTATAAGAATTCCCTTAGGTAAGTCAGAAACATCTGTTGGTAACACATAGCAGGTGTTAACAATTACACATACTGAAAAATTTTAAAATGTTTTTAATTAAAAGAATTCTTGTGTTTTGAAAAGAAAAATACGTTAAATTCAAAGATACTCCTGTTTTGAGCGCGCAGATCACGTAATACACAAAATTGTAAAGCCCAAATCATCTTGGATCAACTAGGTTTCGTGTTTGGTTCAGATCATTGCAATCAAATGTGAATTAGAATTCACTGCACTTTTCACACAATTGGTATTCTGGGCTGAGGAGCTGAATACTCATGAAATTGGTATAGCAAAGCTGATTACAGAATATTTTGGCTTTACTACCAAGGTGGTAGCCATT
The DNA here is from genome assembly GCF_001890085.2 of Hipposideros armiger. Lineage (NCBI taxonomy): Eukaryota > Metazoa > Chordata > Mammalia > Chiroptera > Hipposideridae > Hipposideros > Hipposideros armiger. Next base: position 4,233,818 of record NW_017731426.1, on the reverse strand, counting down.
AACTATACCAAATTTAATGGAGACAGTACAAAGAAAAATGGGAGCGAGAGACATTCAGATAACAGACGATCCAAATCTTTTTTAACTCTGCAGAAGACTCTAAATTACTTAAAACAGTCTATTTGTAATATATAACATTATCATATGACTCATTGTCAATAGCTTTTAATAATAGCTAACATTTACTGAACCCTTACCATATATCAGGCAGTTTTCCATGCCCGTGTAATTTCCACCACACCTTTGTAATGTACATATTATTACCCCTATTTTCCAGATTTTAAATAAAAGCACAGAGAGGTTACTGAAGTTGCCCTAAGTCATACAGCTAGTAAATAGTGGACCTGAGATTTAAACATAGGCTTTCTGGCTCTAGGGTTTATTAGCCCTGTTATAGGGTTATCATTAATATTTTATTATTATTGTTATGTTATTATTTATTACATCACTATTATTATTTTCTAGCCAAGAACTTGACATTATGTGTGCTTGAGCAAAAATTCCAAATATTTTAGAGTTAATGTCATCTTTAAAGCTGAAAATTTGGAATGAGAGTGATCATAATTTCCTAGATACAATATGTTTAGGAGCTTTCTTTCAGCCATACCATGAGGGAATTTATTTGAGCCTGCAAAGCCAGGACACCAAGAATAGGGGGTCTCTAGTATGGATCGCAGCATCAGGCACAAGAGGAGGCAATCAGCAATGACTTGAGTATCACTCCAAACAGAAAGCTGCAGTTTTGTGCATCAGGATGTATAGCTGTGGTGAAGTGAGGCTAGGCTAGTCTCAGAAATCAAGATAATAAAATCAGTGTGTTACCTGTCTTTGATATTTTGTAACCTACTCCCATAAGATGATACAAAAGCAAACTTAAAGCCAGAATAGCAATCTGTATCAAGCTATGTGTTCACTGGTCTAAAATACATGAGTTATATAGGATGCTGGGTCCAGGTCAGCTGCCAAATAGCTAAGGAACTCTAGTCTCAAAATTACAATGGCAAGCCGGGCTGAAGCAATAGTGACAAAAGCAGTTACCCTTAACATCGACCAGAGCAGAATTCAATCAATTACAATTTCATATTACCATAAAAAAATCTCCACAACATTCTTCCTTCCCCTCCTCAACTGCTTGCTGCCATCACCACAACTACTTACATACACTGCGGGGATTTGGAACCTGAATTGTTCCAGATTAAGTGGTCCGAATGGGAGTTTCCACCACACAAGTGTCTTGCAGTATTTTCAGTATGTAACTGGTACTTAAACTGAAGAGCTTAGCGCTACGATCATCACTGAGGAATGTGGTCCAATTGGGTTGCATAAATAGTGCGTTGGTCCTCAACCTACCGTATTTGCCGGCGTATAAGATGATTTTTTGGCGCTGAAAAATATGCCTCCAAGTGGGGGGTCGTCTTATACGCCAGGTACACTTCAGATAGACTGCCCATAGTGCTTACCCCTGCCATAGTGGCCTCCCGATGCCCGCCCACTTCATTCCACATACCATTCAGGCATCAGCAGCGCTGCTGGGTGTATGCTCGGCTGTTATGCGATTTTGCTGTTATGCGATTTTACCACACTCGCAAAATCGCACACAGCCGACCATATAACAAACTCTGTATTTTGAGTGGAAATGTTAGGGGGTTGTCTTATACGCCGAGTCGTCTTATACGCCGGCAAATATGGTACAAGGCACAGTGAAAGCCTCCGAAAATTTTAGTTATATAATAGCTTAGGTTAATGACAGTATGACTTAACTAAAACATCTCTAGTAACATCTAGCTTTTCACAGCCCAAGATTGGTGGAGCTGCTAGATTATCTTCAAGTTACTTTGACCTATAGTCTCTGTACCCTTCTTAGAATATCCTCAATTTAGTGTGAAGGGGAGAAGACACAGACACCACATCTGAGACAATTATTGGTACATGAGAAGAAAAATAAAATATGGGAGACAAAATTACCTGGAAAGAGCCAGGTAACTTTACGAAAAAAAATCACTGAACACTCACCATGTGTGCAACAAAATACTAGGCCTTTTAAACTTTCTTCTGCCTGAGAGACTTTGGTGCATGAAATATAATGTTCACTGCTATTTATTTTTTTGTTTAATGTCCAATTTATGAAACATACAACTCTAACAAATGCAATTTCTCTAGATATGTGTACACCATTTAAACAGCTAATAAACCAAAACTTGTAAATTTAATAAATCAGATCTAACCATTTAAACATTGATTAGAAACTTAGTCACATTTTCCTAAACATCTCAATAAAATCCCATCTATTAAGTTTCAGGTACTTTAAAACCAGACAGAAATGTTCACAATGTCTAAACTTATCTAGAAAGAACTCTGTAACAAAAATTATTGATATAAACTAATATATCCATATTTTCCTTCCTATATTTCAAAGGTCACATTAATGGTAAGTAACTCCCTTTGAAAATTAGAAAACATTGTTTCCACTAGTTGAGGTTGTAGGATCTGTGTTGTTGACTATATGAGCCTTGGTTGGGGCATGAGAATGAGCTACTCGGTCCAAAATTATTCAAACTTGAGTCAGTGCACATGACATTGGCCAATAATTTAATACCCATGCTTTTTTTGTTACATCAATGCAACATTTTTAAGTCAATGTCTTTCACATAGGTTATAATTTCCCATAAATAAATGCTATTTCCCAAATCCATATGTGTTAGCATTATTGTAAGCTTATGTATGCCATTTTAATATCTCATGAGCTATAGGAACATTTAGAGGATTTTTATCTCTCAAGAAGTAAGTAATTGAATCTATACAGTTAAATTTCCTATTATGACATTTGGCTAATCTTATTTCTTGCACAAATTATTGGACCTTCTTTTGAACTGATTATAATGCATTACCACCTGTGTTGACTAGTACTTTGTGTTCTTGGTGTAATTTAGCTTATGATTATCCACAATTTCATCTTCTCTACTTTGAAAATAGAGGCAAATACAAATCGACACTTGTAAATAAATACACATTCAGTAAAAGAAACAGGGTGCATATACCATTATATTTATTTGTTTGTTTTTATTTTATTTTTACCTTTTGACCCCCAAACCCATTTCTCCCACCCTGCCTCTGTTGACCACCAATCTGTTCTCTATATCTATGAGCTATTTATTTGTTTTTAAATTCCACATTTAAGAGAGATCATAAGCTATTCATATTTCTCTGTCTGACTTATTTCACTAGCATAATGTCCTAAGGTTCATCCATGTTGTTGGAAATGGCACGATTTCATTCTTTTTTTTTTTTTTTTACGGCTGAGTAATATTTCATTATATATATACCACAATTTCTTTATCCACTCATCCATTGATGGACACTTAGGTTGTTTCCATATCTTGGCTGTTGTAAATAATGCTGCAGTGAACATGGGGTGTATATACCTTTCAAGTTAGTGCTTTCATTTTCTTCAAATAAATACACAGAAGTGGAATTACTAGATTATATAGTAGCTTTATTTGTATTTGTTGCTTTCCATAGTGGCTGCACTAATTTGCATTCCTACCAACGTTGCACAAGTGTTCCCTTTTCTCCATATCTTTGCCAAAATTTATTTGTTGGCTTGTTGATAATAGTCATTCTAACAGGCATGAGGTGACATCTCATTGTGGTTTGATTTGCATTCCCCTGATGATTAGTGATGTTGAGCATCTTTTCATGTACCTGTTGGTCAGTCATCTGTGTGTCTTCTTTGGAAAAAAAATGCCTGTTCAGCTCTTCTGCCCATTCTTTAATCAGATCGTTTGGGTTTTGCTATTGAGTGGTATGAGTTCTTTATATATTTTGAACATTAGCACTTTATTAACCTTTATGCATTATAACTCTTTTGTGCCGAGAGCCGGCTAGACAGCCATAGCCCCTGGATGCACAGGCCAGGAACCCACCAAACGGTCCCTGAGCAGGATTGATTGGCACGAGGAAATGAGAAATGAAAGAAAATGGCATAGACACCAAATTTGGGATTAAGAGGGTCACTGACTGAGGATGGCAATCAGGACAAATTTTATTAAAAGTCATAGTGCTTATATAGAGAGCAAGTTCCTCTTTTACCAGGAATAAATCTTATCTAAGCATAGGGGTTTTGTTAGGGGGGTTTGGAGAAGGAGGAACCAATGTTCCTGACTAAGGAGTTCGGAGGTGAGATAATATCTTGGCAAGAGGTTACATGATCATACAGCATAAACTAATAATATATTTTAAGCAAAGTGAAACTTAAGGCAAATAGCAACTGTCAGCAAGTCCAATAATGGAAAAGTCCCAAAAGTTCATAAGTCCATAGACAGTAACACCTGAGGGTCTGGTGGTTGTGGTTTAGGAGCTACTGCTTTTCTAAGGCACAGGAGGTGAGCTGGGTGTTGTTGGGTTACTGATTTTAGCAGTTCCCTTTTTTTGCTCTTCAGCTAACAAGCAGCTTTACAGTCTTTTTCTCAGCACATAGGACTTGGGGGTCTTTAACCACCTGTCATTCTCCACCTGCAGTCAACCTAGGGTCTCAGTACTCTGAGACTGCTCCCAACACTTTCGTGTGCTTTACATTAGCTTTTTCCCTTTTGAGTACAATCATAGACGAATGGCTATCATAAATTCAAGTGCATTGGCAGGTGGATTTAGTCGTAGGTTATGTTTCATGTGTGTGTGTGTGTGTGTGTGTGTGTGTGTGTGTGTGTGTAGTTCTTCCTGTGTCAACCAAAAAGTGTATTTTGTAACACATTATCTTAGAAATCCAGACAGTCAAAACTGAAGGGCTTGAGAGAAAATACAGGGTACAGCACAACAAGGTGTGCAAAAGGTGAACTGTACCAGAAAAGGGTACCCAACCTGAAAATTGCAGAGTCCAAACAATGCAGTGTGAAAGCAACAATAACAGAAATCATTTAGTGGGGAGGGTATCAGTATTGTACAACATTAACTGGACATTTAAAAGAAGAGAATAAAAAACCTGAGAATAAGTCAAGAGCTGAGATCATGACCTAACCACTCACATCTAAACTAGTGTACCTCACTCTTCCCTGAGGATATTTGACAAGAGCATATCTCTGCTACACAGTTATCGTCAGATTTATGCAGACTGTGATTACTTTTTAGGTAAATTTATTATTTATCTCAAAACACAATTTTCTTAGTCCCAGTTAACACTTTTTTAAAAAATCTTTTTTATTGAAACCATTTGAGACCATAAACATAGTGGTTAGCAGCATCGGCTTTGCCAGCAGGGAGACAATGATCTATAGAAAATTACTTAGCTCTACTGATCTCAGTTTTCTCATCTGTAAAATGGAGGTAATAATACTTACTGCATAGAGTTTTATTGACGATTAAATGAAATAACTTATGTCAAGCACTTAACATCATGCCTAATACACAGTGTTTGAGTTATGGTTACTATTATTATTTTTATGATTCCCAAATCCTCAAAGAGCTTCTGAAGTTCTGTTTGCCATGATGGAGGTTAGTCAACCCAGGTGAGCATCAGGCATGATTTCTCCAATTAGGCAGACGTGGGGCAAAGGATAACAATGACAGATGAGCATCCAACAAGCAAACTAGAAAATTCCTTCTAAACAAAATACGGACATTCAGAGAAAAAAGTAAAGTGGGGAATCTAGGCCATAGTCAGAGATATTGGGTGGAAAATTTTTTATTGTCTTCTTTTTGTCTCAGATGAGTGTGTGTGTGTGTGTGTGTGTGTGTGTGTGTGT
>NW_017731426.1:4224528-4228072 GCF_001890085.2 Hipposideros armiger | reverse complement strand
GTGTGTGTGTGTGTGTGTGTGTGTGTGTGTGTGTCCATATACGTGCCTAGCATTTATACTGGAGCAGCCTGCATTTCTGACAACACAATAATCACTAAATCCATACAGCCAGTCATAACAGACATTTATTGGGCACCTACTGCATGTCAGATTCTCTGCCATGTATCCTAAGAAATATGACAAAAAGTCCCTGCGCGTGAGGGAAGACCAGCAAACAACTGTGAACTCTCGCTGTTGGAACACTGAGGAAGAAGTAATTTATTCTGTCTGGGCATCTGAAAAGCCTTCACAATAGGAATTTACTTTCAGTCTTGAACAACCATTCGCTGAAGGAGAGAATGGTGGTGTTTCACAGGAACCACCCTTAATTTAAATTCACCGAGCAATTAATTTTATGGTGAACTCACCTAGCTGATAAGCAATAGAAAGCCATCAGAGATTTTTAAGATATATAGTAATAGAATGCCAAAGTGTAAGAAGACTGTCTCAACTGAATAGTACAGGGTGGACTCGGATGGGATAAGAGGGATGTTGATAGTTTAGTCAAGAGGCCTTTGTAAAAACCAAGGAAAGCTAAGCACCTACACAGGGTAAGGGAGGGGAAATAGCTTGGGGGAGGGGAGATAATCACTTTGTGAGGGGTGTAAATGTCTAACTATTATGTTGCTTTGTACACCTGAAACTAATGGGAAAAAAAGGAGGGGGTGGAATAGAAAAGAGGCAATTTTTACCAAATATGGCAATTGACTAAATATGAAGGGAGCAATGGAAAAGTGACTGAGATTTGGGGATTTTTACCATAAATTATTGTAGTTTATGTAGCAAATAGACCTAGAAAAAAAGAGGGAATAAGAAGAAATGGATCCTCTCTGATGACTCTCTGGATGTAAGGAACATTGTATTTCATGAGAGCATGCCGAGTTGTATTCCTGCTTCAGAAACTCTTGGGGCTTTTAAGGAAAAATGATACATAATACTATTGGTTGGTGTGGCAGACCTTGCTAGTTGTCCACTCAATATCCGTTTTCCCTTCAACCTCACTAACGGCATGTGAGGCAGGGATGTGCCAAAGCAAACATTTTCATTTTATGGTTTCTTTTGAGTACAAGGATGGCCATTTGACACAGTTCTGGATGATAGGATATAAAAATGAGTCCACAGAAGATTTCTGGGCAACTTTTGACTTTCCTAATATAAGCACACTTCTTCCTTTTTATTGTTTCCTTCTACTTCCTGCCTGAATGAAAATAGGAGCTTGTAGTGGACCAATTACCTAAAGCATAGATAATCAAGAGGATGAAATGGCAAATCTAAAAGAGCCTGGACACTGATGAAATTGTGGAGCAGCTGTAGCAGAGCAGATCTGAACAGACATGAACTTGAACTGTGCAGATTACCTCTGGACACCTTGTCACTCTGGTTGGGTTACCTCTTATGGTTAAGCTTCTATTACATGCAGTCAAAAGCAACTCCTAACTGGTATATTTGCTTGCAGGAACTTGACATTTTATTGGTGCTTCATATGATTTTAGCCTTAACCTAATTCAGAAAAGGGAAATTTTGCAGAGTTTATAAAACACAACATTATGGTTTCATCTCTTTCCTCCCATCTCAGCTCCTTCCTGCCACACAACCCATAATCCTCTAACAAGAGGAGCAAGAAGGTAAAGTTTCTAGTGTATGTGTCTTATTTTCTTTCTGATCTTTCACAACCCAAAATCTCTACCCTGACTTTTCGACATAAAGCTAGCATTTCCATTAGACTATTACAATTTATCTAATTTTACATATGGTCAGCTGGGAAGGCTGAGTTCTTATTAGACTGTCATAAACTAATATAGGCAGAAGGATGCAGGGAAATAGCAAAGGTATTTTCAAGTAATTAGTTGGAACTACAGACAGATCAAAAGGAAAGCCATTGTGCAAATGTCAGGCCATTCAAGGTTATTTTACCTAGAGGAGATAATGTCAGATCCCTGCTTTGGATATAAAAGAAGTTTTGAAAGTCTTTCTGCCTATCCCAAAGTCCTGTCTGAAGATCATTTCTGATCTATAAAGTTTTTTTTTCTTGTCTGCAGAAAAACAGAAAAAACAAAGACAATATTTACATATATTTTACATAACTATTTAATCAAAAATAGTTATTTAATCTGATATCTACCTTTCCTACTTTTTTCTAGTATACAAATAGCCTTTCCTTTATGAAAATACGGTGATGGTGCATAATAGGTTTTGTTTTTATTATCTTAATTGGAAAAATAAATGGTCACTCACTTCATTTTGTTTTCCCTATTAAAAACATACATATATATTTAAATATGTATACACCAATTTGTGAAATCCCTTAATTTTGTTTTATGATTGTAGATGTAAAATCTGGTTCCACTGTGTGTCCCTTAAATGAAACATTTGCATTTCATAGCTACCTTCCAACCTAATCTTATACTTCACTCTGTCCCGATTCTTAGTGCTGTAGATTCCTCTGTCAGTTGAAAAGTTAACTTAATAATTCACTCTCTTCTAAAAACATCAACTGAAGAGTATTTCTTTCCATCATTTTTTCTTCTTCCCTTTGCTTCCAGGAACACTTATTCAGTCCTTTCTCTATACCAGTCACTCTGTGACAGACATTCAGGAGCTTGGAGGGAAAAGGAGTGCAGAGGAAGGAAGAAAGAGATGCGAAGACTTCAAGATATACAACACATACTTTTTACCTTCAAGTAGCTCACAGTCTACTGGGGAAGCAAGAGAAAAACAGCTTCATAGTAATATGATATCATTAGAGTATAGACAGGATGCTCTAGAAGCAGAGAGGAAGGAGTGCCTCATTTTGAGAGTATGAGCCATACATTCTGAGAAAAATCTCCTGAGCCTTGAGAAGTAAATCGGAGTGCACGCAATGGATTAGGAAGAGGAAGCAAAGTTACTCCAGGCGTGTGCAAAGACTTCGGTATATGAGAGTCTGGTGGGTTAAGGGAACTGGAGCTGGCATGTAGAGAAGTTTTGGATTAAACTCCAGTGAAAGACACTGTTCCTATAGGCCACTGAAGAATAGAAGTCTCCAAATCGATGGAGTTTTAAAAATACACTAGTCCCCCCTGATCCACGAGGAATACTCTTTAAGACACCCAGTGGATGCCTGAAACTGAAGATAGCACCCAACCATACACACACACACACACACACACACACACACACACACACACACACACACACTATGGGTTTCTTTCCTATACATATGTGTACATACCTCTGATGAAATTTGATTTAAAAATTAGACACAGTAAGAGATTAACAATAATAATACAATAGATTAATACTATACTATTGTAAAAGTTACATAAATATGGCCTCTCGAACTCGCTCTCAAAATATCTTTTGTACTGTACTCAGCTTTTCTCTCAAAGGAAACCTTCATAGCTTCCCTTTGGCATATCTGAATTGCCAGCGTCACTACTCTTGCATTTTGGGGACATTGTTAAGTAACATAAGTGTTACTTGAACACAAGCACTGAGATACCTTGACAGTCAATCTGGTAACTGA
>NW_017731426.1:4217414-4219489 GCF_001890085.2 Hipposideros armiger | reverse complement strand
TCTATGGGGATCATGTCTCTCAAGGGGAAAACAAAGCAGGAAGTTAGAGGCAGGCATTGGGTCTCTGCATTCCTGCATGTCCCACAGAGTGCGACCACCAAGGGGACATCCCCCCATACCCCAAACTCCCCTTTGTGTTGTAATTATCTACCCCTGTGGGCAAACAAGTGGGCACAAAATACCCAACTAGGTCAGACCAGTCACTCGCACCTGCGCAGTACCTCTCATCAATCACAGGTGCCAATCAAGTGGTCCCACACCTTTAGGGGAACAGCCCATTCTAGAGAAAGGGGATAAAAACTCCAAGTCCTGGGAAGTCCGCCCTACTCTTTTTGACTGCTTCTTCTCTTTTTTGAACTCCTTCCTCCCTTTTTTGAGCCTTTTGAGACTCGCCTTTGTGCGTGGCCCACTCCAAACTCTTTGGAATGTAATTTATCTTCTAATAATGGGCCCTTGAGCCATTCTCTACTGCTCGGGCCGCTTCTACTTCTTTGAAATGTACTATCTCTTCAAATAAACTTTTTTTTCAGTTACTTTACTCCGGCATCTCGTTCAATTCTTTGCTCGAGTTGCCAAGGACCTGGACTTTGCATCGAGAAGGGCCCACTCTCCAACAACAGTAATGGCCTGTGCTCTTAAAATTATATCACTTAGACAATCTAGTAAAATCATAAGACAGATCTTACCTTCTCAAGTGTGAAGTTTTCACTTAAAATATTAAATTCAATCCGAAGTTCATGGGCTATGCAATGGTTAATGGATTAAATCAATTAGAGTGACAGGCTGGGCTACCCTAACCCACCATATTAATTTGAATTAAGACATCATTTCAGGGTTATCTTTCCACTTAGGACCAACACAGAATTCTAACCAGCATTACCAGTTTCTATTAGTCCTACATGATCCCGAGAACTGTTCATTAATAAGTCCTTACTTCCATCAAAACCATTTCTTCTACTTGTCCTTCGAAAAGACTATTGGGGCTACAACTAGATGGAATTGATAATTCTGATACTTTGGATTTCATTTACACTCTTAGTCCTTTCACATGCAGTGAACCACATGAAGTACCACGACAGATGGTAGGTGTCAGTGATACAGATTACTTACAGTCTTGTTTCAAAGTCGTTATAAAACTAAATGGATAAAATAATTTTTTAAGTCTTTCAATAAAAGTGTCCCTAAACAAGGAAATAGCTCATTACATAGACTTTCTCCTAATAAGAGGAACAGCTGGTGTGTCCCTGGCTTTTAGAAAAGAGCAGCACACATACATGCCAAGTTAGCGAGATTCTACCCAGGCTTTAGAAGGAGACTTAATAACTCTGCAATGGTTGACAGCCCTCTCCAACCAACATTTCTCCTTTCAAGCCTAAATCCTTTGTGTTTTACTTTCAGCCCTTTGCCTTCTCTTCTGCCTTTAGTGGGTGATAGATGAAAATGCTTATCGACTGTTCTCCGAAAAAGAAACTGAAAATACAGATCATCTTGAAATTGTTCCTCATCCAGAATAATCCCCAGTCTTTTGACCTTTCCTCGAAGGTCTTATTTTTCAAAACTTGGATAATCTTGGTGGCTTTCCTCTGAACATTTCTGATGCTTTCCCATGTATTTTTGGTTGTAGAGCTCAGAAGTAGGCACAGTATTCTGTTTGGAGTGAACTGCATTAAGAGCCACAGTTAACGAACACTACTTATATTGCTGCTTTATGTATGATATCAATATCATGCTGCTTTTTTTCTAATTAAAAAATGAATTTTTACTAATTCATGGCGAATTTGCATGATTCCACCATGAACCAGAGGTATTTTTCTACATAGTGCTGGGGAATTCCTACGATGTTTGTATAATCTGATTTTCTCTATCTTTGTCACAAGTGAACATGTGTGCCCATATCTGTCATGTTGAAATTTGATCCAGCACAATGGTGAGTATTATCAAGCACTGAGCCCACAGCTGACTCTTGAGGAAGCCACTTGTTAATTGATGACCAACTTTTAGGGATAATTTTCAGTTTTATATCCACTTGGAGGCATCTTAATGCCACCCTTGGGGGGAGGATTGGTAAAACTGCG
>NW_017731426.1:4193931-4216093 GCF_001890085.2 Hipposideros armiger | reverse complement strand
CCACACTAAACTTTTCACTGTTCCCTAAATAGGCATGTTCCATGATGATTCCTCTGCCCAGAATGTCCCAACTTTTCTTCTCTGCCTGGTAAAAGCCCGTTCACCTGCTGAGTGCCTGCTCTTAAGAAATCACTTCTGGGAAAGCTCCGCTAACCCTGTAGACTAAGTTAGACACACCCCTTTCAGTGTTCTGTTACTACAGCGTTCACGTTACTGTGTTTTAATTGGCTACACATGTGTTTTGCATCCTTTACTAGACTGTGAGTACCTTAAGTGTTCTCCAGGACCTATAACAATATCTGGTGTAGAATAGGTGCTTAATAAAGGTTTGATGAGTTAATCAATCAATTGGACACTGAGATTTACTATTCTGAAAAGTTTACATAATCCTGGAATCTCCAAATCAATAATTCATAGCTCAAGTAATGTGCCAAACAGGCTGAGGAGCCAGGAGAAGAAAACTAAGGGAAAAAAATTAACCTAAAATAAAGCAATTCTAAATTTACGGTATGGCACATGGAGAAGCAGATGTTCCTGTTTCCAGGGGGGCCACAGAGACAAATGGGGGGCTGAGCTGCTCAATTTAAATGATATGACTACAGGCTACACTGATTCCACAAATCAAAGGTGTACAGCCTCGCGTTCACACAGAGGCTTCTATGAACTGTGCACACGCTTTTCCTTCACATTTCTCCCTGACAAGTGAATATTAAAGTGGAATACCAGATTATCCATGAGTTTATAAAATGGACAAAAATTAGAGTTTTCTGTCTTCTACATGCCAACTCTTTCTCCATTAAAACAAACCAAAATGGAAGCAAAACCAGAAAATCAGACTTGTTCCTTTAAATACAGGTTAATACAACACAATCAGCTCAACTCACCAGCTTTGTTTTAAATTGGCAGGAAGAAGAGAGAGATTCTGGGTAGGCTAATGGTCCCAAACTACAGTAATACATTTTCTTTAGCTTCACCTGAGATTCATCAACAGGCCATTTCTTATTAGCGTTATTAATACTCTCACGTGGGGTTTGTGTCAGGTCCTAGGTGAGCCATGAAAATATTAAAGGTTTAGTACCAAAGTGACTCCAAATATTAAGACAAAACAGATATGTTTTCATTCTTACAGTATTATTTTATATACAAAATGTAAAATAAAATGAGAGATGCATTATGTGAAACAGGCTTGTGAAATGCTATGGAGAGGTGAAAAAAAGCCAGTTATCTATCTTCACCCTCTTCCGGAAATGGCAAAATTCCAACTTGTTTGGAATAAGAACTTGTGTTGGAGGTGAACCTTTGCGTACCCCTGAACACTCCAACTCGGTGTAGTTAAAATGGCTATTGTCCCTGATGATAAAATCAACTGTTTATGCTTCTGTGTTATAACTCATGATTCCCTTTCTTCCTCTGTAGAAACATCTCACACATTAATAAACATACATGAAAAATATTTCTAGTCTAAAAGTAAACCCTATAGCTTTGATGGATCATTAAACCCCACTCACAGATTCTTTCCTTGGTCCTATCTAAAATTTTTGTGGCGAGAATGTTAATTTTTTTAACTCCCGGCAACCATTTTAGCTCAATTTCTTTGACAGCGACTACCAGGGACGCATAGGGAATGAAACACTTAGCAGGCCTGGACTTGGTGCTTTTTATGCCCCGAGCAAGCAAACAGGAACAAGATTACAGTGGCCCTGAATGGAATCAGGGATGGAAGAGAGATTTCTCTCCCCCCACAAGAGGCTTCTTGAACTGAAACAACTTTAAGATGCACCCTGTACTGGGGACGCTGCTCGACATCTGCTAGAAGTGTCTGTGATTTTGCGGTCCGTCCTGAGCATCACCATGTGAAGACACAGCCTCTGAACTTCTGTTTCCTCCTGGACATGAGTAACTGTCTGGTTTTGAATTCAGGAAGCTGGAGGCAGTCTCGACTCCCTGACAGACACATAGGAGATACCAAGGGCTGCTTTCAATTTGAGCCTGAAGTTTTACATTTTCAGAAGACCAATGAACTGTATTACCTGTTTACTTCAATATTGACAAAGGAAAAGTGTGTGGCCCCCTTGCACCTGTTAATACTTGCTCCTTATACTGGTGTGACCCATGCAGCTGCTCATTTCAATTAGCCCAGGGCCAGTCTTGGCATTTACCCATAGAAACAATACCACACAAAGAAGGGCCTCTGTGCATTCATGCTGGCACTCTTCCAAGTCACACTCGGCTTCTGCACATTTTACCAACCTGTCTCTGTGAGTGCAAGGTCTTGCTGGACATTTAAGTCCCCCAAAACCAAAGCAGTCCTTCTGTTTCACTTAATGGCTATTTTTCATTCTCCTTCTGAAGCACTATTTCTTCTTTGTGCCACTATTTTATTTTTTTTTCTCAACTTGCATTCTTTTCCTTTCTACCTCCACACAGAGAGACTCAGAAAGGCACTTGTTTTTGTTCTCACTTTGTAGCCACAACAACAAAATAGGTGAAAGACAACATGGATGTTTGGAATTATCCTTATTTGTCAAAATTATGATATTTTAAATCTAAATAAGAAGTAATTGCCCAGACTTTGTCTCTTTTGCTTCAGTGTTAAGTTTGTTTTCAAAATTAGGTCTTCTGGCTAGAAAGAGTTATAGACCCTCCCACTCCAACTCATTCTAGCCATCATTTTGGGGCAGGGGCAGGGAGGGTGAAGAAAATCATTTTGCCTATATTCAGTGATGAAAACATCTATGACAGCTTCCTCCCCGAATTACTACTAAAAGCACCACCATTCTCTCACTCTTTCCCGAGCACCATCCGACATTCTTTTTTCCTTTGAGTTATATCGAATGTGCCCTTTTATGACATGTCTAAGAGATGCTTAGAGACATTTCTTTATTCACTTTCCAAGTCTTCACTGTTGCTAGTGCTGGAAATTTATCACCTCATGGGCAAAGACCATGTTCTTCCTTTTCGTGGAGCTCTAATCTTGCTGTGAGACATTTGATATATACCCAGTGCTGGAAAAGTTCCTTCCTTCAGATAATGAGGGGTGGGTACCTCCAAAACTACTTGTGCGTTATGTTAACACATGGACAGTGAAATATCCTGCCCTGGCCCACAGTGGAGAGTTACCTCCCTTTGCTTCATGATAGAAAATGAGCCAGCCCACTGGGCCTGTCTGGTGTCTATGCAACCATCTGGAACAACATGTCACGGGGCAGGCAGACAGGTTTCCCAGGCCTCCACCACCTCCCTAAACTGGCCTCAGTGGGTGACTTCTTTCCCATTTGCCAGGAGATACATCTGCAGACAATCTCGTTTTTCAGGCTGAGTGTTTACACATTTAGCAAGAGGGCAGAGTCTATAAAACTCCTATATCTGTATATATTTGTTTTGCTGTCAAGTTCCCTGTAGTTTTTGTTTGTTCAGGGGCTGAGTTTGTAGCAGGTGTTTGGAACAATTAACAGAAGCAGGGATACCAGTAGTGGGCAAAGGGTGGTAGAATATAAAACAAAAGCTTGACATTTTCAAAAACAAAGACCCTTAAACATTGCACTTAAGAACTGTAGACTAGAACACATCATTGGTGTTATGTTTAAAGTTTAATCTATTATAATTAAGCTATGGATATGTTCCTTGGCCTTAAAATATTATACTAAGTATAAAAATATCACTTTTTATTAATCTATTTTACATGATTTCTTTTTAATACTAAAACCATATTCTATAAGACTTGTAAAGCTTGAAATGTGAGACATAGATCTGTCTATGCAAATGACAAAATCTGTCCTTTCTATTTGCTCTGGGTCGTAAAAATTCACATACAGAAAGAACAACCAGGAATGCTTTGAGCTTTTTTTGCTATTTGCAGAAACTTATAATCAGATGGAAGGAGCCTTTTTGCTTCTGTGTGGGTGACTAAGATAGTTAATTGGAGCTATGCCAAAGAGTCTTTTTCATATCAAAGCAGTTTGGGGAAAATTATATTTATTTGGATGGTTTCACACTTTGAGTTTTGATTTCATTAAAATCAGCATGAATTTACAATTATAGATTTCTAACTTATTCCATAAGCATAAATGCCAACTCATTTATGTTCGAACAAATAACATTGGTCTAAACACTTTGCCTAGATAGGAATAAGTGGTCTCAATCCTCAATTTTTCATTATTTTAATAAAAGAAGTTTAAACAGTCTTTCTGCTAATATTCAAGTGACAGATACTACTAGGTGCTGGGGTTACACCAGTGGGGGAGATTTGGCCCCTGCCTGAAGAAGTTCCCATTTATTTGTGAAGACAGGTATATTCGAATTTATAAAATAATTGATAGAATTGTTGCCAGTTACTGCCAGATGAAGGGTTAAGAACTTAATTCTGCTAAGAATATCATAGACAGTTTTGTTCAAAATGAAACATTTTAACTAAGCCTTAACATTCGATGGGGAAGAAGGTACTAGCTTGGTTAATAATTTTTCTTTGGATGCTTGAATTAGCAGAATATCCCTGGGTTGCTAAATAAATATACCAGGGGGCTGTGAAGAAAACTGAGTTATCTCTGTAGTGAAACAAGTCATCATTGTTACAATGGTCTGGGGACCCTAAGAAAGATGAAAGTCCTTTCCCAAGAATTGAGCAAGAGAGAGAGAGAGAGATAGAGAATGAGAGAATAAAAAATTAATTGTATACAAAGTAGCACTAAAGGGGAAAAGAGGCAAACAAAAGCAAAAAGTTCCCTGAAATTAGTGATCATAAATACCACTACATATGAATGAGGTTAAGTGGACTAATGAATGGTTAGAATTCAGGTTAGTTAGGATTAGCCCCCTTTTTTCCCCCCCCTGAATCATCAAGGCTAAGAGTGCTCATTGACGTTCATCTTCTAATAAAGTCTAATTATCCACGAGGACCTAGCCAAGTAGCTGACTATGTTTCAAAGTGGTCCATGTGAGATATAGGTTAAACCAAAATGGCATTTTCCCTACTGCCCAGGCTAACCCCTTCTCCCGTCCACACTGATTCCTCTCGGTTGACTCACACTCCTATTCTTCATGGCAGACTACCACTTTCATTCAAGCATAGAAGTCTTCCTAAGCCAAGTGATGAGCAGATTCACATAATAGGCCTTACAAAACATTGTTGACTAGAATATATTGTTAGCACTAAAATGTATAATCTCTATTATCCTTTTACCTAGTACATCTTGCATTAGGCTTTGCCACTTATCAAAGACAAAATGATTATAATGTAAAATTCATCATCTGTGGCTATTAAGCCCCATAAATTGACAATATTCCCAAGGGAACAGACATATGGCTGGCTATCTAGATATATGACATTAGGAAAAGGAAAACAAAGTTTCATAAATACTGGATATTTTTCCTTCTTATATGATAACCTTTCTCAAGGTTAAAGGTTTTATCTTTAGCTTATTTTTTATGTCAATTCCTAATATCTTTGAACTCTGTAAAACTATTCTTTATATAAATTCACCTCCTAAATTCTCCCCCACAGTGTATCTTGAGTTATGTTTAGCACATGGTGCTACATATGTGGTTGACTACGGAAAGTAGCATTTACCCAGGCAACGCAGCAATGAAAATTTACTGGTAAGCCTAAAAAATGAGAAAGGTAGGCTTTGTTTTTCCTGGAGGAAACAAGCCAAAATGACCTGGAGTTCATTATTCTGTTAATTCATAATTTGGCGAAGTCTACAATACCTAGGTAAGCAGCTCTGTCAACCCTTTTTCACAGCCTCTGGAGTAGAGCAAAGGAATAAGACTCAAAAGACTTGATCTGAGTTTATCTCATATATTCCCTGGCTCTACAAACTTGGATAAATAATATAACCTCCGTGAGCCTTACTTTAGTTTTGTTTTCTTCCTGTAATTTGGGGACAATAACACCTTCCCTGCCTGTTTCATGTAGTGTTTGGAAAAATCAAAAAGGTGATGTAGTGCTAGGCTATTGTGCTGGACCAGACCACAAAGACTGGTTCCATTCCCAGGATTAGTGAGAATGACCAAAACAAAGACTCCATGCAAGGTACATAAGCAAGACGAAGGACAGGTGAGAATGAAAAGGGATACAGCTCCCTGATGACTCCGATTCCCTCTGAATGTATACCTGAAGTTTGGTAGTCTTACCAACCCAATAATGTACAATAATGTATCCACCAAGTCGGAAGAATCCAGAACTCACTGTTTTAAATCATTTATTGCAGGTGGAGCAGTTGTTGAAATAGATTACACATGGCCAAATTACCCAAATGCAACATCATGGTCCACAATCCCCTGCTGCTTCATTGTTATGTAACTTACTACTTCCATGTTAGATTTCCTAGGCTTGTTCACATTTTTAATGCAATAGACCTCACCGTGGCCTACGTGGCCTACAGTCCCAACGACTTTAAAAATATGAAGGTAATGCAAGACATGATGGCTATTAGGTTCATATAGTTTGGACTTAAAAAATACTACAATTGCTTCTAAATTATTAAAGAGCTAATTGTGACTTTGTGGATTATCCAGGACTTCAGAATTTATCTTTTTCCTCTTTTGGTATATTTTTGAAAAAATTTGTTACTATTTAATATATACAAAAAGAACAGATATATGATAGTGGGCAAAATTTATGTTGCAGAAAGATGGAAACAGATAACACCATCATAACACCAGGTACCTAAAAATGGGCCAGGGGAGATATTTTTACTGGTGTGTGATGAATTGAGAATGAAGCACCTCTAGTCTGTCTCCTCATTTCTATCCTTGAGCTAAACAGTCTTGCAGCCCAGGAATTCTTCTTCTCAGGTGGGATGCAGATGATGATCGATGCAAAGCCAATAGTTAATCATAGATCACGATTCAGCTCTTTCAAAACCAGAGTTCCTGTTCACTACAGAGGCAAGAGTATGGGGACAACAGTAAAACTGCCACACCAGTTTAACACACCAACTGTCACAGCCCCATACCAGTCCCAGGCTGACAGCCTTCATGACTCACTTGTAAAACAGGGTACCTGTTAAAACAGAGTATCTTGCTTCCTGACCCACCTTTCACAAGGCTATTTAAAACAATGTTAAAATTTATCTCTCACTAACTTATGTCCTAAGACCTGGTTGTTACTATAACTACTTTGCCTGGTTTATGGCCATAGAATAAATGCATACTTATGAGTCAAAACATTTTTTTGGCCAGGTCATAGGAGTGAAAATAAAATCATGTGTGTACCTTTTAAACAAAAGTATACTTAGTATCAAAACCTTAACATGTTTATGATGAGCTTTCTTTTATCCCAAAGGAAAATAATCTTTACAATATTCTGTAGGAAATTTATCACATGCAGTCTGATTTCTGTCAATGAAGTAATGAGATAATCAGAAACAAAAATTTATGATGTCTCCTAAGCAACATACCACACTAGGAGACTGGAGGACAGAGTAGAAAGCATATTCCGATGGAATCAGGAGACCTTTGTTTTAACCCGAGATTTGGCCATGTAGCTTTATGCAGGCCACTTAGCTTTTTTGGTTCTTATATTTCTTACTTATAAAATGGGTTCTATGGCCCTTAAAATTCCTTCCTAATCAATTTCCTTATCTACAAAATGAAGGTAATAAGAGCAGCTATTCACAGGGTTGCATGAGGAATAAATAATGTTCAGTACAGAGTTTATTGTAAGAACATTAACAAAAGCTCAGTAAATTAAATACTATATTCATTATTTCATTATTTATCCTGGGTGCTTATTGTCAAGACTATCATATTACTATGGTATGAATGTGCTATATAGGCACCTTTACTATGTATATAATATAAATATGTAAACAATGTATATAATAGTTGGATTTGTACAATAGGTACAAAATACATTGGAAATGAAGACCAAAGCATTGGAGTTAAAACATCTTAGAAGTTTAAGTTTGATTTTGAACAAACTGACCATCACTGTTTTATGAATATGCAAAAGAAGCCAAACAAGTTTAACAGGTTTTGTGTTCCTTCCCTCTGATCTTGGTGTGTGTGTGTGTGTGTGTGTGTGTGTGTGTGTGTGTGTGTGTTTAGTATCTGATTGGCTAGGACTTAAAGTTAAACTGAGATCTCAAGGAAAGGGACTTTGGGGAAACAGAGTACTTTATTTCTAGCTGTTTCACAAAAACGTTTGGGAACTTTTTTTTTATGCTGACGAGTTAACAGAAATGTTTTGGACCAAAGTATGGAAGTGTGATTCATAAAGATAATAACTTACATTATTTATAGATATGGATGTTAATTTGTGAATTCTTATTTACATGCTCAATTCATATATTCTCTTGTGGAAGAGAAATTTTATTTCCTCATTTTTAAAAATGCTAACTTCTCCTCACCTTTAGGTACCAGCTAATGAAGTAGAAACACACTCTTACAAATTTGAATTGATTGATTCTTCAATAGCAACTTAAAGTCTGAACTGAGGAAAAACTGGAAATGTTAACACCATTTTCTGGCCTGGAAAGAATCTATAACTCAGGACAAGATACATGATACATTATGTCCTTATAGAAAGATATTAAACTGATTAATAAAACAATTATATTATTATGTTAATATATCATATTATTATATATGAAAAGAAAGAAATTGTTGAGAGAGATCCCAGATGGCAGAGTAGATGAACACCATGCCTGCTTCCTTTCATGAAAACATTAAAATTACAACTAAATTGTAGAACAATCAACCTGGAGAACAATATGAAGTCTGGCTGAACAGAAGTTTTATAACTAAGGTTATAAAGAAGAAGCCACGTCGAGACTGGTAGGAGGGGTGGAAATGCGAACCAGGCTGGTCCCAAACCTCTGTGTACTGGTTGAAAATAGGGATGGATACCTCAGCTGTGGAGGTTCTTCCCCAGAAAAGCAAAGAACTCCAGCCCCACTCCAGGCTCCCCAGCCCTGAGTACTGGTGTGGGAAAGAAGAGCCCTCACAACACCTGGCTGTGAAAAACAGGGGATTCCAACCATCCAGGTGGGATGGAAGATGCTGGGAAACCCAGACGTCCTCTTAAGCAGCCAGTGCACAGACTCACTTGCTTGCAAGCACTCACCTTGGGTTCCAGCAGAGGGGTGGTGACTCAGGAGGTGTCAGAGGCACACAAGGAGTAGAATGAGGTACGTGGCTTTGGAGGACAGCTGCCATTTTACCTGTGTGGAGTCCTTCTCCTGTGCATCCAGGCAGGCGGCGGCCATCTTTAATGTGTTGAGCCCGACCCACCGGTCAAATCTGAATCTTATTGGTCTGATGAGCTCTGGGGCTCCATCTTGCTGACTCACTGGGACCCCACCCCCACCCAACTCCCTCAATGCTGGAGGCACTTTCTTCGCAAGCAGCCAGCCCCGTCTGCATTGCACTCTTTCTTGGAAAAGTATCCGAGTCCGCAGGACCCAGACGGACAACAACAGGCCTCGTTGTGCTCTAAGACTTTTGCTGAGTAGCTCCAGGCTCAGCACTGGCACCAAACCAGAGTCTATATTACCTGGTGAATACAACTCTACCAATTCTAGTGACTCCCTGAGACACTGCCTCACCCATCTCATGCACTGCACTTAGCTTTATCAGCAGCTGAACTTTAAGGGAGCTGGCAGATGGCAGCAGGCCTTGGGATGTCCTGGCTTTTTGTGGAGCTACCCCAGGCCCGGTACTAGTGGCAGCCATCCTTGATTCACAGTGTGGCCATTCCCACATGCCTCCAGGTTTATTACAGGCAGCGAAAAATCACAAATTGCTTTGTAACTCCTACCAGGTAGTCCCCACCTGGTCACAAGCAGTGGATGAACTGGTTCTGCAGTGGATCCCCTTCCCAAGAGGTCCCAGAACCAACACACCTGGAGGCTGGCTTCAAACCACAGCAGAACACTGCCCAATTAGCCACACAAGCGGTGTACACAAAGGGCGGTCTCAACAGGCACCAGAGCCTGCTGGGATGAATCCCACTCACTAAGGTAAGCCTCCCACACAGCCACTCATAAGCTATGGGTGTGGCCAAACCCCACAGCCAATTAGTCACCCAGTGACATGCCAATAGCAATCAAGGCTCAATTATAACAGGAGGGCACACACAACCCACACAAGGGACACCCCTGGAGCACCCAGAGCAGGACCAGGGAGACTGTACCAGGTCCCCCCAGGTCACCTACTACCTAAGGCCACCCAGCCAAGACTGGGAGACATAGCAGATCTACCTGATACATAGAAATAAACACAGGGAGGCAGCCAAAATAAAGAAACAAAGAAATACGCCCCAATAAAAGAACAGGAGAAAACTTCAGAAAAAGAACTAAATGAAATGGAAGCAAGCCACCTACCAGAGACAGAATTCAAAACAATGGCTATATGGATACTCAAGGAACCCAGTCAGAACTTCAACAAAGAGATAGGAAGCATGAGAAAGGACATAGAAACCATGAAAAGAACCAGTCAGAAGTGAAGAATAACTGAAATGAATAATGCACTAGAAGAAATCACCAGCAGACTAAATGAAGCAGAGGATTA
This sequence comes from Hipposideros armiger, assembly GCF_001890085.2. Lineage (NCBI taxonomy): Eukaryota > Metazoa > Chordata > Mammalia > Chiroptera > Hipposideridae > Hipposideros > Hipposideros armiger. Next base: position 4,205,581 of record NW_017731426.1, on the reverse strand, counting down.
AATCCGTGATTTGGAATACAAGGCAGCAGAAAACACCCAATTGGAACAGCAAAAAGAGGAAAGAATCCAAAAAAATGAGGATAGCTTAAGAGACCTCTGGCACAACATCAAGTTTAAGAACATTCACATCATAGGGGTACCAGGAGAAGAGAGAAAGCAAGGTATTGAGAACCTATTTGAAAAAATAATGACTGAAAACTTTCCTCACCTGATGAAGGAAATAGACAGGAAGCACAGAGAGTCCCAAGCAAGATGAACCCAAACAGGCCCACAGTAAAAGACATTATAATTAAAATGGCAAAGGTTAAAAAGAAAGAGAGAATCCAAAAAGCAGCAATAGAAAGGGAACTAGTAACCTATAAGGGAGCTTCCATAAGATTGTCAGCTGATTTCTCAACAGAAAATGTGCAGGCCAGAAGGGATCGGCACAAAATATTTAACGTGATGAAAAGCGAGGATCTACAACCAAGATTACTCTACTCAGCAAGGCTATGATTTAAAATCAAAGAACAGATAAAGAGCTACCCAGACAAGAAAAATACTAAAGGAGTTTACCACCCCCAAACCAGTATTACAAGGAATGTTAGAAGGACTTCTTTAAGAAAGGGGGAAAAAAAATAAAAATTTTGAATAATAAAATGCAATAGCTACATATCTATCAACAATTACTTTCAATATAATTGGATTAATTGCTCCAATCAAAAGACATAGGAGGAGGGCCGGCCAAGTGGCTCAGTTGGTTAAGAGCTCACTCAAGAGTGCAAGCTCTGAGCAACAGTGGTTCGATTCCTGGCCTGAGATGAGCTGCCGCTGAGATGCCAACAGGTGGCAGGATGGCCTAGCTAAAAAAAATTAATAAATATGAATTTTTAATAAAAGAGCTGAATGGATAAGAAAACAAAACCCTTACGTATGCTGCCTATAAGAGAATCACTTCAGATTAAAAGACATACACACAAAAAGACAAAAAATAAAGAGATGGAAAAAGGTATTTCATGAAAATGGAAACAAAACAAATAAACAAAAAGCCAGGATAGCCATACTCATACCATACAAAATAGACTTTAAAACAAAGGCTATAAGAGACAAAGAAGGGCCCAATAATCCCACTTCTGGGTATTTATTCAAAGAAACCCAAAACGTTATTTCAAGGGGTCGTGTGCATCCATATACTCATTGCAGCATTGTTTACAATGGCCAACATGTGGAAGCAACCTGGGTGTCCATCAATGAAAGAATGGATAAAGAGGAGGCAGTACAAATATATACAGTGAAATATTGCTCAACCATGGAAGGCAATGTGTTCTTGTCACCTGTGGCAGCATGGGTGGACCTGGAGGGTACTATGCTGAGTGGAGTATCTCAGAGAAAGACAAATGCAATGTGATTTTGCTTATATGTGGGATCTAAAGAACAAAATAAACAAACAAATCAGAAACAAGTAGATACAGAGAACATTTTGATGCTTGCCAGGTGGGAGGGCTGTTGGGGGTGTGGGTGTAAAAAGGGGAAGGGATTAAAAAGTACAAATTGGTAATTACAAAATAGTCATGGGGATGTAAATTACAGTGTAGGGAATATAGTCAATAATATGGTAATAACTATGTATAGTTCCAAATGGGTACTAGACTGGTCAGGGGAATCACTTCTTAAATTTTATAACTGTCTAAGCACTATGTTGTACCTCTGAAATGAATATAAAATAATATTGATGTCAAATGTAATTGAAAAATTAAAAAGAGAGAGAAAGGTGAAGAGCAATAAGTGGTCCAAATTTTCAGGTATAAAACAAATAATTCATGGGGATTATAACATACAGCATGGGGAATATAGTCAATAATACTGTGTTCGCATAGTATGATGTCAGATGGTTGCTGGACTTATTATGGTGATCACTTCTTTAGGTCTATAAATGTGTCTTTAGGTCTATGGTGTACCCCTGAAACTCATATAATATTGTCTGTTAGCTATATTATGAATAAAATCCTGTTTTAAAAAAGAAATTGTTTTCCAAAGTAGTTAGCTCACCAGACTATATGCTAATTCTAATAATGTTGACATGAATCAAAGTATTTTGAGATCTCATCTCAATTTGTGTTCATGGTCAGTTTCAGTAAGAAATTTGAATAATATAAAGGTTTACCCGAAAAATAAGTTTCCAGTCTTGATTACTCACCTTCATTACAAGAATAGCCACAAATAAATTTGTGCTCTTTCAAAAACAAATACATTCTCATAAAATAGGTATTGGTCATCTTCTAAGAATATTGGAATAACATGTAAAATGAAATCCTAGTTGTTTCTTGTATATTACAGTTATGAAATACTTTTAAACTACCAGAAAGCATTACCAGAACTAATATAAAAACACTGACAAATAGCTGTGGCTACAAATACACATACATTGAGCCCACTGTGGGCAGTGATAAACAAGAAAGCTTCACGGAGGAAACAGAATTTGAGCTTGGCCCTGCATGGTAGAGATGGACAAGTATGTAAATTACCGAGTAATACGTCACAGATTATATATTTTAGATCTAGAAGAAACCTTCTTTTAAACTCCCTGATTTTACTGATGTGGAAACAGACCCAAAGAAATGTTTTGGCTTTCTCAAGGAAATCCAACTAATTAGAGAATAAAAATTAGGTTTAATAATAAGTCTTACATCTCTCTGTCCGATCAAATTCGTAAGTGGTTAGAGTATGGAATAGGATGTTTGTTATTTACTAAATTAATAAAACCAACAAATTATTTTAATGCTAAATTCAAATTTGGAAGTATACTGTTAGCATCTGTACTTTTACCTTGTTTTCAAGCCTTTTGAAAAAATATGCTACATGCCTTTGAAATTTAAAAAAGACTCTTTTCCATTTTATTAATTTCTAGATAATTATGACTACACTCATGAACATTGATACAATGACTAATATTTAATATAATATTTCCACTATGAGGAATGTTCAGTGTGTATAGATGTGGTGTGGTCTTGAGATATAGCTTTAGTACGTTTAAAAAAAAAAGGTTATATATAAGGCCAAGTTTCTTTGTGGAAAGCATTTTTCATATAGCCATCAGCACACTTGCAAAATTCACATCCCACTGCAAAAATAGAGTTGAAACTGTTAAAGCTGCTGTGATTACTATGAAGAAGCCCAAATATTGAACTAAATGGAGCATATCACAGGAAAACATATTTCCTCAGCCTGTGTTATGAAGGGGTTAATTATGAGACCTGAGATAAGGTGTTCCCACATCTAGGCACTTCATCAAGCCATGGAGTCAGGAAACAAGGGAGAATAGATGAAGGTGCTAGGGATAATAATGATGGCAAGTAATGATTTCCCTAGAGGTGAACTGATCTATGGCCACAAGCAAAGAAAAAAGGCTAGAAAGTACCATAACATTACCTTGGAGTACTTAACAGACTCAAAAGCAGTAACCCTGTGTCAGAAAAGGCCCATCATCCTGCTCATTTTAGGTAAAAGAGTTATGCCAAAGTACAAGAGGGGAATGCAAAATTCACATATGAAATTAAACAGCTGAAAGGTATGATTTAACAATGCTCAAAACTCAATAAGCCAAAGATAAACAGCAAATTAGATGACTCAATGTCAGGAGGAAAAAACATCTTCCATCGATCCCATCGTCAAAAATTAATCTGCCTGAGAATGCCCTCTGCTCCAATCCCCGAGCTGATGAAGAGTGGAGAAATAGAGTAAAACCTGTGTACGAACGCTTCACCTTCAGGCTAGACCCTGATTACAATCTCCTGTGAGACATTTCAGCATGAAGCGCCTCTCATGTTGGGACTGCAAAATTAAATTGCGATCAATACTTTACAAAAATAATTGGGGAAAAATGTTCAGAAGTCGAAGCTGCACTGTGTGGCCACAAACATATGAAAGTTATTTTTTTTTCTACCTTTCTGGGGGTTATTCTTCAGGATAGATCAGTTCAAAGGTGTCTCTTGACAATCGTGTTCTTGGAATGGTTTCGCTCACCTTGTTAGGGAATTTTAAAAGCAGAGGGCCATTTACAGCCTACCAAGAGTGGTATCTTATTGCTGTATTCTGGTTGCCTTTCTTTGGAGTGCTAATCTCAACCCATAAATTCTTCTCATCCTCTTACTTTGATGTTGATTTAAATTTCTTTGCAAATTAATTCTCATCACTAAACAGAAATGACCAAAAAAGTTATATTCCAACAAAATGAAAACACATGTACACACACAGATTTGGCAGATTTTTAAAAACTTTGCTTCAGATTTTATTCTGAATCCTCAATATATTTAAATGTTGAACTCTGTAGTTAAATTTAGGGTAAAAAAATGTATTGAATCAAACTCTTTCCTGCCTTAAGCAATGCTTAGTATTCAGCTTCTCCTTCTTGTCTCCCTCTGAATAAGTTCTTATTTTTGGCAAAGATTTACTTTTTAATCCATAAAAAGAGGAGGAAGTGGAAAATGTAAATGCCTATGTGAAATTCTTGCTCTTTCAATAAAAAGCAAGAATGGTCATTTTTGGTTTTGTTATACAGAAAGTTCAAAATATTGTATTTTATAATTGCATTTTTGGAAATCTGCATTGGCTTTTCTGGATTTTTATTTATGGTATGACTCTTTTGACAGGACAGGCTACCGATTTTCCTCACATGAATCATTTGTTATAACCTGAGTCAGACAAACAGAGAGGAAAAAGCAGCTGCATTAAGAATATACTATACAAACCACATGAAAGTAGGTGGTACATAAGCAGCTAAAAAGAAGTACCCAGTACCCGAAGAGGAGTAATCAACGGTTTGCTATCACCCTGGGGAAAAGGGATGTATTGAATGGTGGTGTCCCATAGAACATGGGGACTAGGAGAAGAAACTGAAAGAGTGCTTATTAAGTGTGAAAATAATAACACCTTGAACTGGATTGCAAACACCTGAAAAGACTTGCATAACATTTCAAGTGACCTTCACCAAGGAAGTGACAGTACCCTCAAGAATACAGGGCAAGGGGGAATTTTATTGGGCACCCCCAAATGAAAAAGACAACAGTGTCTCATGATTTAACTATGACACATTTCAAATTTCAAATCAGTTTCCTCCTACAACTCTACTTGCTCTTGAACAATTTTTCCACGGTTATTCTGGTCAGAAATATGGAATGCAAAGTTATTTTAAGGTTCACTGGAGGTGAACATAATAGAGATGAGTGGGGAGAGAAGGCCTCAGGATGGGGAGGAAGAGGAAGGAGAGACATTGATACTTCTCATACACGACCCATTGCCCTCCACACAAACCACACTCACACAAAATGCACTTCTGATCACTCAGAAATACACTTTCTGTAGCATGCTTCATATTTGCAACTGCCTGGCATATTGACTCAATTCTTCAAGCCTTAGTTCAGACATCTCGTTTCCTAGAAAAATTTCTCTAAATCTCCCCAACCCCATAATTAGGTATTCTGGCCCTATGCATACATTTATTAAGGCATTTATATATTAAAATTATTTTTTCCTTCTCTACTAGAGTGTAATAGTTTTAACAGAATGGTTGGTCTTTTACTCATGTCATACACTCCAGCTTTTTGTCCAACATAAATAACCCAATTTCTTTATAACATTCTTTCACTGATTTTGTTTTCCAACTTTTAATTTGCTATGTGTCAAATGAGACTTACCTGTTTGAGATTTGGATTTCTCATCCCTAAAATAAAAAGGTTGGACTACATACAATGTCTCTAATGTCTCTTTGGGGTCTAAAATTTCAGACAATAAATAGTGATTGAATATTTTGCTAAAAATCTAATCACAATGCCTGCCACAGCCACAACCAGTTCTACCTGGCATAAAGTAAGATTCTTTAAAAAAAAAAATTGATGTTCTTCTTTGTCTGTATTCTATATGACACGACCTCATCCTTGACTCCAGTAATGGTCCCTCACCAGAGGTATCATAATGAAGTTGTATCATGTAAACTTGCTGATGTGTGCTCATTTTGACATATGCAAATGTTGATTTTAGGTGGATCAAACTAATATCTGGCTATTCAGGGAATGATGGCATAGGTTGGTAATAAAGCTTGAGTAAGATCAATCTGAGTTCTTTTCCAGAATTGAATAGTGAAACATACCAAGAATGAGGCAGTTAGTAGGACATGCAAGCTGAACACAGTACGAAGCAGAGGATAAGGGATAATGGGGAAGTGGCAGCTATGGAGTCATAGAGCCATGGTAACTTGAGATTGTACAGAAACAGACTCCATTTGTTAGCAGAAAGCATGAGGTATTAAAATATATATATAAAGACTAAGTTAGTAGCAAAAGAAGAATAGAATAACTACCTGGAAAACTGTGTCATGTTAATATTGGAGCTCTCTAGTTTTATATACATGAATGTCATCTACCATAGTCCCCACTACCACCTTGGCTCCATTTTCAGTTCAAATGATACTCAACTGTGATGTGGCATTGTACTTTTCTTCTCTCAGTGTACCATACATCTTCCCATGACCACAATAACTTGATGTTCCTAGAAGTGGTCATTATAACGTGAAGCCAGATAAATTTAAAAAATATATTAAAACACAATACCTGAGAAAGCTGTGAAGTCTTCATAATAATAGGGTACAAATCAGTAAGTGTCTCTCATGTGCCAGGTACTTTACATATATTATTTATCTCCCTCAAGACAGCTCTGGGAGGTAAGCATTACTAGTCCCACTTTACAGATCAGGAAACTGGGACTCAGGAAGGATGGGAGGACTTGATCAAGGTCACACATCCAGTAAGTAATGGAGCTGAATTCAAACCTAGCTTTATTGGTTCCAAAATATGAGCTCTTTCCACTATGGCACACTGCCTCCTCAATCCCTGAAATACAAAGTGATGTTAGAATTAGAAAAGTTTATTTTGAGTCTCTTTGTATAAGTCATATACCAGTAGTTATCTACCCAACTAGAAACATATGAAACACTTCCTAGTTTAGCCTTAGTTCTGGATTTATCAGTGTAGCTAATCCAATTCATGTTCCCCTAATGAATCAAACATTTGCAACAGCCTCAGGAAATACACCTTCTGTAATGCTAAATGTCTCTTGGCTTTGGATTAATGCTCTGGAGAGAAGTACAACCTAAACCACTTCATTTTGTCCTAAAAATCGAGACGATTGTGAATTCCACAGGAATGTCACCATCTGACCAAAACAAACCAGTGATTTATCTTTAATATGGGACATTTATGCTAATAAGATAATGGCCAGAGCATACTTACAAAAATCTGTTGTATTCATTAAAATGAGTGTTCTATGTATTTCAGGCTTTCTCCTGGGTGCTAAATATGTAGCGGCAAGTGTGACAGACAAGATCTTGCTCTCATGGAATACATATTTTAGTGAGGAAAATAGATTTTTAAAAAAATAGAAGAAAAGAAATAAATGCAAACTTTTGGATAGTATTAGCTATCATAAATAAAATGATTCAAAAATAAGTGAGAGTGAAGTAAAATTGTGTGTGTGTGGTGGGGCGGACTATAATAGATAGAGGTGTCATAGAAACCTTCTCATTATATTTGAGTTAAGGTCTAAATGATGACTAACAGCAAGTCACATAAATATTAGGAAAAAATTTTAGGCAAAGGGAATAGTAAGCGCAAAGATTTCCAGACAGGAACAACCTTGATATGTTATCAGAACCTAAAGAAGTGCAGTGTGCCTTGAGTGACATAAGTAAAGAGAAGAGTCAGAGAAGATTTGGTAGCTAACAGATGAGGTAGAAACTCGTAGGCTATGTAAGAAGTTTGGATTTTACTCTAAAGGCAAATGTGGAAATGTTAAAAAAATAAATTAAGCATGGAAATGACCTGAGAGATATGAATGCTGGGTGGTAACCATGAGAAGACTTTTATTCTTCTGCGTCTCCTTTCGTTCTGCTATGCTTAAGTCCTCAGTATGACATCTGTCACTTCGGGAAATACATCACAGAATATCCATATACTCATCTCTAATTTGAAATTATCACAGTCCAAAACCTCAAAGTCTTATTTGCTACAGCCTCTGGCATTTCTCTCCACTTTGCTAATGAATCTGGAATAATGGAAGTCCATTGAGTAAAACCCTCTCCCTTCCGGATAGTACCACGTTTACCTGTGACACTCTCCCATGGCCATATTTCCATGATGAGCTTACCTGCCTTCTAAGGAAAATAGCCTTCCTTTCGATCTCATATATTCAATCAGATGATCATGAAGCATGCTAGCCTGGAAGCCCTTCCTTCTGCCTCCTTCCCATGACTTCTCAGGTTACGTATTGATATTTCACTGTAACTCCAATTTTATTCATGCCTAAATTCCTAGGCGTTCACCCCTCCATAGTCACCAAGAACTGACAGCAACTGGTACAAGGGGAATGTAGAGGTAAATTAAATAATCTATTCAAAGGGTGTAGACATCCCTGACCCTCAAAGCATAGGCATGCTCATTAATGCAAAGTTAAGGCATCTTTGGAAGGGGTTGACAGTCGACTTGCCCCCCCCCCCTGCTTAGGAACCTATTTCTCTTAGGCTTTGGCTCTTTCAGCTCTTCCTCAACTACTTTATTATGTTGGTTACAGTCAAAAGCTTGGCCTTGACCCATCCTAGACCCACAGCACATATCACTTTAGGGAGCCATTCCTGATGTATATTCTTCTTTTAGAAAAGCAGAGTCTTCATTGTGATCTCGTACCGTCCAAAGCCCCTGCTAGGCCCATTTTCTTCACCATGTTCCAGATTTATTATGAGCTCACACTTCATGGTATGGACTCACAGAATTTCACACTGGGAACCATCCTGTGAACCATGTAGCCCATCCCCCAAGTTTGCTGATGCTGAACTGAGGCACTGAAAGTTTACACAACTTGCCCAATTTTGAGACTCAGTTCATGGCAGAGACAGAACTAATGTCCAGGTCCCCTGATATCTAGTTGAACAACCTTTCCATAAAGTCTTACCAATATTACCTCTTCTCTCAGGGCCTAGCCCAGTGCCTGCATACTCAATTTATTTAACACAATCCATTTATATGGGTTAGGGTTTGATGGCTGACGATGCTTTGATATGTTACTTCCCTTGGATAACACCTTTGCGTAGTAGAAAGCCTAACCCGGGAAACATTGTAAGTTAAAGGAAAAACAGTTTGGGACAAGATGTATAGACATGTCAAACTCTTCTGTGTGACATGGCCTGGCCAAGAGCCCATGCTGAACGGGTATCTCAATGCAGACCTCATAAGCTAGAACTGATTGAGTAAGCACTGGTCATGCAACCCAAACCTGGTTAGGGACTAACAATAAACCCTGGTATTAAAAAAAAATGAGCAATTAAAATTCTCCCTTTATGGGATTTGTAATGGGAAGTGTGGAGAGAACCAGAGTGAGCAGTGGGAACTAAAACTGAAAATGTCATTAGAGAATTCCATGGAGTTCATGAAAAGCTGAAGTCATGAGGGAGCAGAAACTATGAGTAAGATGGGAAGTAAAGGCTATTAGTAGGCAGAAGATCTAAGTATATATATGAATATGTACACACACACACACACACACACACACACACACACACGCACGCACAAAAAATGACCTACCTGATAATGATATAGAGAGAAGCAAATATGCAGAAGCTTAATCATCACTCACAGGAAGGAAGCGTATTTGATTCACAAACACTGAGATCCCTGGAGATGATTGAGGATACATCCAGTTACCAAATTCTGTTTTTCTCTGTATCCTGGCTGTCAGGCCATATGGCTGAATGGCTACCATTTATAAGATTCTCATGAGATTATTGTTTCCTTACTATTCTCAAGTATATTATTTTAATATGGCATTATATAAATAATTCAAATGAATTCATATTCATTTCTATAAAAAACAGCTTAACTAAAACTTACTGAGCATATCACAGTGCTGTATGCAATTCCCCTCACTGAAGATAACTATATTATTTAAGTGATAGATTAGCCTTGAAGGAAGTCCAGTTATGATGGACATGACTTCTGTTTACCTCAGTCCACATCAAGGGATCAGACTTAAATGGACATTATGTTTTGTCTTGAGATGTCATAAAAAGATTTCACATTTTCAGGCAACAATGAAGTTATTATATAAACAAGTATTTGTTTCTAAAGATGAAGATGGGTCACTGTAGAAGATTGGAAAATAATTTCAAATTATCAATTGGAAAACTCCAATTTGAAGGTGCTTTTACAGTGTTTTATTGGTAAAAGTTACCACAGTGAATAAAAAATTCAACGGGAGAAATACTATCACTACCAAATGACAACATCACTATGTTGTTTTTCAACTCAGCAACATGTCAGAACTGCGGTTGTCTAAACATTTAAAAATTCATTCAATGGATAGTTTTATTTTAAAAACATAGGTCTATTGTTCTCCAAGGATGAAATTGTCCTATGAAACCTATGTTTACTGGAATTTCTCATTGCCACCAAGTTCAAATCTATTCCAAACTCTTCCCATCATCCACACCCACATCCTTCACCACGTGTGTTCTCAGCGTACACATCCATGCACACCTTTACTACACATCCATGCACACCTTTACCTAGGCAAGGGATAGCAATCTAACACGACAGTCATTATTTTAGCTGCATGCCAATAAAGTTGTAAATTATTCTGTCTTTTTTTTAAAAAATAAACTTTGACCTGAAACCAAGAAAATTCTTGAAATCCAAGTCGCTTTAATTGTTTCTAAATAAAAATTCAGAATGACACAAATACTGAATGGCTCCTGGGCAATGTATCATTGCAGGTTAAATATGTTTTGCCCTGGAGGCTGTAGTTCATAGGGTATAGATAACAAGACGAATGAAATTGGTGATCCCTGCTAGTCCAGAGTGGATATTAACATATGTCACCTAACTGTCTCCCAAATGTGACCCTATTTTTACTATCAGTTTCTCTGTCCTCAGGACACTGTTGCTAGGGAGAGAGGGGGAGGACAAAGAAGGGAAGTGAGGGCCCAGCAGTGGAAGGGCACATTAATACGACTGAAAAACTAGATAGAACCTTCTCCTGATCTATTCTTCCCATTCTCTCACTTTTTTAAGAACAAGGAAGAAGACATAGCACCTCTTCTCTTAGCCTAAAGGGAGCATAAAGATCAAGGAATGCTAGGACAGTTCCATTTTTTCTTTAATATTTCTGATATTTTGTTACTAGAAAGGGCGGGGAAAAAAAGATTGCCTATATCATTTTTTTTAAGTGTATAAAATCAGCACTTACAAATTATTGCCAAATTTAGCTCCTTGAAAACTAAGAGAAAAGAAAAAAATCAGGGTAGGTATTGAAGAGAAGACTAGCTAGAGAAAGCTCTAATCCGATAGGAGCCAAATGAAATCTACGTTTCTGTACTATTAAGTATAGTATAAAAAGGCCCACATCATGGGCATTAGCCCCATAGGGGCCAGTTAGCTAGACTCAAATTCAAGGCCACAGACTATATATCTAACTTTGCTTCTGGCAGTTAATTATATCAATGACCATCAGGAGAAATAGAAAAGTGTCGTCTCAGTGCCTATTTTAACACTGCCTAACACTTTCAGCTTGGCTGTTATAATTGTCAAAGAAAAAATTTGGAAGCACTTTAAAAATCAGATCAATTTTAAAT
>NW_017731426.1:4187602-4193551 GCF_001890085.2 Hipposideros armiger | reverse complement strand
AAAAAAAAGTGATAACAATTGTTTTTGTTTCTCTCTTTGCTAAATTACACCATGGCTAAATATTAGTTATTACCTTTCTTGACTAAAGAATCAGGAAAAATACCTAAGAATCAGAAAGATTTAGAATCAGGAAGAAATACCTAAGACTCAGTTTACTTTCTGCTCCAGTATAATTTTCATTGTTTTTGTATAATAAGATATAAAATGATTTTACAGTGTTATAAAAAACTAGAGTTTTGGGATTAAGCAAAATTATCATTCAAATATGAGAAATACTAGGCCATTCACAGTAAAAATATTAATATACAGTTCAAAAATAGATATTTAAAATGCAAAACCAAGCATTGCATATTGATATGGTGATGGGTGGCAATACCAACTGTTCAATCAACTGAATAAAGATAAATAAGACACAATATTGCAATGTGTTAAATGATCGTACACCTGAAACCTATGTAACTTTACTAACAATTGCGCCCCAAGAAACCTTAATTTAAAAAAAGATTGCTTTCTGTTTCACCACTATTTTTTTACAAATTTAAAAACAGTTTGCAAATTACTATTTAGTAAAATTGTCTTTACAATGGACTTGACAAGGTGAGAAAAAGACATGTCCTTCCCTCCCTCCCTCTTTCTTTCTTTCCCTTCATCACTTTCCTTCTCTCCTTCACTCCCCTTCCGTCCTGTCCTTTGCTCTCTTCCTTACCGCCTTCCTCCCTTCAGTGTTTGCGTCAGATCCCATGGCGTGCCTGCAGACTAAAGAAGAAAATCCTGTAAGACTGAGGGAAGCCTGCTGCACGTTGACAGCCTTGCTGACTGCTCTGGAAGTCAGCAAGACGCAGCCAGGGGTATCTGCGTTTCCTAAGGTTTGTGTGAGAAAATAACTAATATTTATTGAGGACTTACTATATGCCTGTACTATTCTAAGCCCTTTACACAGAGCATTCGATTTCATCCTTATAAAACTTCGGTTCATATAACTGAAAAAAAATTGAGGCTCAAGAGAAGTGTGTAACTGTCCTGAATTTAGACAGGTAATAGAAGTTATTATAGAGTCAGGATTCCATATATATTACACACACACACACACACACACACACACACACACACACACACACACATATACTGTCTATTTTGTGAGCAGACTTGGGCATAGACTTCTGAATCACTCCTAAATGTTTCCAAGTTGAGGGCTCCGGAGAGTGGGCATACAACCTCGAGAAGTGACTTTTATCCTTGTTCCCTTAAAGCTTATTTCAGGCACGCTAGACAAACAGTCAACACAACTGACTGTAGAAAACTACTTGCTCCTGCATATCCATGTGTTAATGGAGCACACTCAGGCATTGATAACTATATTTACAATTCAGTGTATAAGGTCTGCCGTCTGTTGGTTTACCCACTCTGGATTGATGGATCTTGATAATGGTTGTCAATTGGGGTTCAGCCAGTTTATACCTCTGTCTCAAACAATACCTTAGAAGGCTCTTAGGCCCCTTAAGTTGTGAATGACTAAAGCTACACTATGAAATGAACTACAAAGTTTGCCAAACTCTTCTTGTGGCTGAATGTCTAAGATAGGTCCCTGGTTTTTTTTGTTGTTGTTGTTTTAAATATTCAGAAGCATGAAATCCAAGATTGATGAAGACATTACTAGAGTAGGATTAAGAGGAGAGATGTGTAAACGTCTTTTATAAAAAAGAAAAAGAGGGCCGGCTGAGTGGCTCAGTTGGTTAAGGGTTAGCTTAAGAGCACGAGCTCTGGGCAACAGGGCCACCGGTTCGATTCCCACATGGGCCAGTGATGCTGTGCCTGAGCTGAGCTGCCACTGAGCGGCCAACAGGTGGCAGGATGGCTCATCTGGTGAGAGCATGTGCTCCAAAGAAGACTGCCTGTTTGATGGTGGGCTATGCCTGCCTGCAACTAAGACTGAACTCGGCACCTTGAGCTGAGCTGCCACCCAGATGGCTCAGTGGTTGGAGCATGTGCTCTTAACAACAAGGCTACTGGTTCGACTGCTGCATGGGATGGTGGCTACACCCACCCGCAACTAAGATTGAACACAGCACCTTGAGCTTAGAGGCCACAAGCTGCCCAGATGGCAACTGGCGCCCTCCACAACTAAGACTGAAGAACAACAACTTGGCTGGTCCCCTTCCCCAATTCCCCAACACTGTTACCCTTCCCCAATTCCCCAATTTTTTTTTAAAGGAAAAAGAAATATGGTAAGGTAAAAGAAGTATGGTAACCCACAGGAATTTCATTGCTTCTTTATTCATAGCACTTTTTTCTTCCCCATGGAAGTGGGAAGTAGGGTCATAATAATTTGTTAAGTTATATTTCATTCTTAACACTGTCTTAAGGCATTGAAAAAACTGGCAGTATTATGTTTTCCTTATTTTATTTATTTATTTATTTATTTATTTATTTATTTATTTATTTATTTTTTCTATGTTTTCCTTATTTTAAACAATCATCCTAAAGGGTTAATCCACACTTCCTGTGAAAGGAACAATGATGTCTAGCCAAATGGTTTTTAAAAAGCAGACAACAAAAAGTAGCTTCAATAATTCATATTAATTCCAGTGCTATGGTTAATGAGGCAGACAGAGTGCTCTCAGAGGGGATAAAAGCATATAGCAGCCGCATCAAGAACCTTCTCACCACTGCTGGCAAAGGATACTGTGCATCCAAAATACCCCCCAACCACCCACTATTCATACTTTACACTCGGGAAAATCTTAATATCATTCTAATTTTGCAGATGGTAGTTAAAACAGTGCCTATGCAATCATAACACAAACAAACAATTGCTTATATCCTTCTTTGTTGTTATGGTTCTTAGCCTTTGTGCTGCCCTCTGATTTGTCTGAAATTTTCACTATATGAAGCACATGCTCAGCTGATCAGGCACAGAAATAGTGAGATGGTGCTCAGCCCTAAATAGCCCAACAATTAAACTGTTGTCAGGTTAAAGATATATCAAAGTTGAAAACCAAATCCTGGATTGGATTCCCAAATAGAATGATGAATAGTCGGTCAGAATTGTTTAGAGAGATGACTGATCCATCAGAGATCCATCTGATAAAGTGTAAATACAAGTTCACGTCACAAACATTAATTACGCAATGATCATATCGTAGATGTTAGGTACTGTTCTGGGCTTTAGGGTCAGGAAAAAGAATAAGACTTCCTCTCTGGGTTCTAAAATTCTCCTGTGCTGACAGAGACCATTACTATCCACGTTGACTCAATGTAACAATGCAATCTGTTCTGGTAGCACAGTACCCTGTTGAGAGTAGCAAGAGCAGAGAAGGGAGTTTAGTTTCATAAGGGGGAGCACTTTTTGAGCTGAGCTTTAATGAATGAGGAAGAAAGAAGATGAAATTGCATCCATCCATTCATTCATTCACTAGCTATGTACTGAGCAGCTACTAAGTACCAAGCACCTTGTAGTATTTTCGAAATATAATGGAGATCAAAGGATGGTGCCTGCCCCCAGGTTGCTTATAGTCTGGTGGGACTGGAATTCTAAGTATGTAAAGAGCTCCCTCTCCCCACAAAACCCCCTCCCCGCCCCACACACACACGCTTACATATTAAAAAGCATGCTAAATTCAAGAAAAGGTAAATAATTTGATATGGCTGGATCACAGGGTGCATGGGAAAATGTAAGTATCTGATCCTGTCCCCTTTTCTTTTCTACTGCTCATTCGCCACCTCGTTTCCTGCTGCTTCATTCTGGTGCTTATTATTTTATATGCAGTCAATGCAATAGCATCTTAACTGGTCTTTCTACCTCCAGTTTCACTAACTTCCAAACAATGCCATATAATTCTTACTTCAAAGGCTCTCATTGTTTCAGGATAAACTCCTCCAGAAAGGCATTCAAAACCAGTCATAAACTTGCCCTGACTCATTTACCCACTTCTCCCCCAAACCCCCTCCTTCCTTTCCTTGCACCCAATGTTTTACCACTACCAAACACATTGGCACAATGGTATTTTCTTACTCAAAGTTTTATGCATTCTGCTTCCTGGGTCTGGAATGTCCTTACTTTTTTCTGCATCTCGGGAATGCCTCTTCATCTTTGAAGACCTTCTTCTTTAGAAGGCTGCCCTCACTCTCCCAGCCTGCATAGGTGCCCCTCTTATGGACTCCCATAAATCCACGCGATTACATCCACCATAGGAAGGTCCATGCTATATTATTATATTTTCACTATTCACTTGTATGTGGCCTTTATTGGACCTGGAACCCCTGGAAAATAAGAATCATATTTTTGGTTTTAGCAGTATCAACATCTTGTACAATGCCTGATAATAGTAGCTGCTCAAAATATATTTGTTTAATGAACAACTGCATGAATGAATTATTCATTCATGTGTTTGATTAAAGTATTTCCAATGACATTCTAAAATTTTATCCTCTCTACCATTGATCAATAAAGAAAAAGTGGCCTTTTTTCTTAAAGGATCAGATGGTAAATATTTTAAGCTTGGTCTCTTTTGCAGCTACTATTTAACTTTGCCATGGCAGCGCAAAAACAGCCATAGGCAATATGCAAATGAATGGACATGGCTGTGTTCCGATAATATTTTATTTGCAAAAATAAATGCCCAGCCTGTAGGCTGTCTTTCATTGACCTCAGCTCTATACCATAGATACAAACTCACATCCCACAGATTAGCTCCATAAACACATTTTTGTTGTTGTTGTTGAGATATAATTCTCCTTGGGTTTCTCATATTTCTACACATCATACAAACAGAGGCACTGACAACCCTTGTTGTTCTATACCATTTTAAAAGGATGTTTGTGTAGGGAACAGACTTGGAAGATAGTGTCTCCTTCTAGAGTAGAAGGCAGACAAGCATACTGCCCATTATAAAAGGTTCAGGTCCCAAATCTCAGGGTTCCTCTCTTGTAACACAACCCACTGTGTGTGCAGGATTCTCATGGTCCTCTTCATGTCACCATGTGGGAATTGGGCTCTGGGAAACAACAGACGAGCTGATTATCATGGGTACTAATGTCCTTATCTCTCTTGTGTTCTAACAGCACCCATGAAACTACAACAGGCTAAAATGTAGTAGGATAAAGTGTTAGATACCTCATAATTCTCAATAGTATTTTCTAAGCAATACTTTCAATAATTAAAGCCAAATATTCAAATTTGAGAGATTTTACTTTTAAAGATCCCAATGTTTGCCTTCTCTTGAAAAACTGAAATATTTGGCAATATTGGCCCCGTGTTTGCACATGACAGCAAATGGCAAGAGCTGAGTGGCCGCTGTCTCCCTGGTCCCCACATCTCTGGGCTGGTTGCTGACCCAGAATGCATCACTGATTTATAGTCTCTCTGCCTCTTATGGGCCTTTGAGTTTGTGACCCCTGCTCCAGGCAATAAGGTGCCACCAAATTATTTAAGCATGGAATTAGGTTAAATTTGGGTTTTAGAATGACAACCTTATTAACAATGTGTAGATGAATTATAGAAAGGAAAATTTAGAATAAAACTTTGGAGGATGAGGTAATATTCCAGAAAAACAGATGCAGAAGGCCAGAACTGACATAATGACAGGGATAGTAGATAAGAAGGAAATGATTCTGTGGTAATTGTCAGAACTTGGTGCCATATTGTGTGTCATATCTTGTGTGGGACAGAAAGACATTGTGAATTATGCTTAATCGATCCATTGCATGAAAATGAAATTGCAAGTAATAGATAAAGGTCTAAAAAGACTGTTCATCCACAGAGCAAGTGTGGAAGCCAGGCTTCAGTAGGATTTAAAAGGAGAAGAAGAAGAAAAAGAAGAAGAAGAAGAAGAAGAAGAAGAAGAAGAAGAAGAAGAAGAAGAAGGAGAAGGAGAAGGAGAAGGAGAAGGAGAAGGAGAAGGAGAAGGAGAAGGAGAAGGAGAAGGAGAAGGAGAAGGAGAAGGAGAAGGA
>NW_017731426.1:4175349-4187472 GCF_001890085.2 Hipposideros armiger | reverse complement strand
ACTAGATGGGAAGGGGGAGGGGGAGGGGGAAAAGGAGGAGGAAGAGAGGATTAGAAAGGAGAGGCAGCATGAATAAGCAATATTTATGGGTTGTCTCAGAATTAGGATGAAAGATGAGACTTTAAGCAGGTTTGTGGGGATCATTCAGGAGGATGAGAGACTATGTTTGTAATGAAAACAGGAGACATCAGAGGAGGAAGGTAATTAAAGATGTTGCAATCCAGACAAAAAAATATGAATGTTTGAGTAGTCATAGCATATTTAAATTCCCTGCCCTATTAGGGAAATTCTGACATTTTTACTTCTCTCTACCCCAGGCCCCACAAGCTCATCTCCACTTTAGTCTAATTAGCCATATTGGGGGTAATTGGTGGAGGGAGAACCAGATAAGGAATTGAGACTTGCATCAGAAAGGGTAGAAATTTACTGAAGAGAACATGGATAAGTTGGAAGGAAAGAGAAAAGTGAAAAAGGAAAAAGGCCCTCACCACAGACAAGTTTTGATGGGGAATTGAAAGTTCGCAGGGAGAATAAAAAAGGTATCAAAACAGTAAGTGAGAAAGTGGTAGAGCAAGGAGTGGTAAACGGATTTAAAGAAGTGCAAATGTGAATTTTAAACAACATTTCCTTTTATGATTTTTGAGAGCTGAAAGTAAAGATCTGGATTCTTTTTTACTCACATTATTTGCTAGACTATGCTTCTTTGAGTATGGTATAATATTTAGACTGGACCCCTTGGAGCTGTAGTATTTATTTGTGTTACACAAAAAAATGAGGAAGCTACTTGATAGTACAGCTCTAAATAAGACCAGAAAGTTCTCTTCCAGAAGGTACTTTGTACATTCTAGTCCCCAAACCCCAGTGCAGAATACCAGGCTGACAGGATGGACAATTATGAAACCATTATTAGAGAGGAGATACAAGTGGTGGAAAGAAAATGTTCGTGTTGTTTAGCTGTCATCCTAAAAGCCAGGAGAGTAGAAGGCAAAGAAAGATGGCACAATGATTGTCTTCTTTGTGCTCTATTAGATTTTTATGGACTATCCTCTCTGCACCCTTCCCGTTGCTAAACTTGAGGAAAGAGGGGGAAAAAGGCTAAAAATGGCTGGAGTTAGGGAGGGGTGTGGAGAACATTTATGAGTGAAACAAAGCTAAGAGTAAGGAAAAAAGTAGGAAAACTACCACTCAGCCAATTGTTCTTTTCTCGTTTCCCTCCTTTGATACCTTACCAACCACATTTAAACTCCTGTCCCATCGCAACGATTTTAGTGAGTAATGAGGACATAGGAAAACAAAAGGAAAAAGAGAAGATAAACCGTATCCCCTCAAAACTCTCACTTTAGCTTTTCCTTCCATGTTTGTCTTTATATTCACTTGGCGCCATCCACCTCCACCTCCCCCTGGATCCTCCGTCCTCCGAGATTCTATTTGACTAGTTCTGATGTCTGTTCCTTAATGTCACACAGTGCCTGCCTTACTTCAAAATCCGAGAGCTAGCACCAGTTGCTTGGAGCTGAAGAAATTTCATCTTCCTCTGGCCGTCACATAAGAAGAGTTCTATAATCTATAACTGAGATAGCACAAGGCAGGACGTGCTTCTGATACCCGGAATTTAGAGTACAAAATTCCTGTTCCCTTAGCCAAGTGGTTTCTGCCCCACATTCTTTCCAGTTTCTAAACAAGCAATATATGTGTGTGTGTGTGTGTGTGTGTGTGTGTATATATATATATATATATATATATATATATATATATATATATATTCAGACAAAACCTAGTATAATACATGGGGGAGAGGAACGAACAAGAAAGAAGGGTGCTGCTCCCATTTTGAAGGCCTCTGTTTGTTTTCTAACCAGTTAGTGAAACATTATCATTATTTGACTTCATTGCTTTTTGATACCTACTTACAATTCAGCATTAGCAAAGTACTACTGTGAGTTGCTTTATTTTTTCCCTTCGTAAATTATCAGCCACTGCTTTTAGTTATATGAGGCTTTAGGGGCTATGTTCAGGTACCTATTTTTCATTATATTTTAATTTATACAAACACTATACAAAATAGGAAGGTTTTGCCTCACTGAATGGTAGCTATAAAAATTGGTGGGTTAAAACTTCACCATAGAAAAATATTTTTGAGGTTAATTTAAGCAGAGGGTATTATCCCACATAATTGTGCCTGTTCACTAGGGATTCAGATAGATACTTTCAAATTTTCAAACTGAATTAAAGCCATAGATTTATAGTTTGGTCTCAAGTCAGCCTAAATGTCTGAAAAACTTACTAGCTTAATGAAATGAGTCTACAAAAAATGTTGATCAGGTTTCTTTAGTCCTGGCATAAAATATCTTCATAACCTACCAGAAAAGTTAAAAAACCATATTCATAAAATAACTGTTAGCATTTCCCTGTGTGTTCCTAATTACTTTTGTATCTTGGAACCAGTTTGTCTCTTGCAATCATATAAAATAAACACCAAAACATGGTTTTTATTTGTTCAGATTTGAGCTGTAGACATTGCTTCTCAGTAATATTAAGTAAGTTATTTAATTCACTTCTGTTTAAATATTGATAAAGTTTATTATTTGTACTCCAGATTCTTCCACAACCTAGAATAATTTAGATAATTAATAGAATTTTTGATACATTTTAGAATAATTTAAATTAATATTTAATTCACAGTTCTGTTTGATATCATATAAAGTAATGATAAATATGAGTATTTTGGCAACCAGTAATTCTTTAATAGCATTCTCTTATGGAGATAAAAATGTTTAAATATTAATTAATTTAGTACTATCAGAACTGCATAGTTATTAGGCATTTCCAAATTTGGAAGAATTTTCATTACACAGCAACTGAATAATGAAGAAAGAAAACGGAAAGTCCTCTTGTAGTCCTTATAGGGGACAGATCAAATGAAATTTCTTAATAATCCGGAGTTGTTTCATAATTAAACACTTAGCAGTCATTCCTGAATTGGTAAATATAAAGCTTCCTTACTGACCAGAATTTTCAGACTACATCAGCTTCTGCCTGTACCAAACAGGTTTTCATTACTCAAATAGCAAACGGCAGTAAATGAACCAAAAAAGAACGTGTTGCATTGTATTTCTGCATTAATTACTAACATTATCTTTGCCACACTGTGTGTGTGGTTTTATGTAATGAGAAGAATCCTTTTAGAGATGGTTTGGAGCTACACATTCTGCTCTGGCTTCTACCTGTTTGAAGGAGGCCATTTTCAAAGTAGCACACAGTATGTGAATTACGCCCAATGTAATTATCATGCAGCACTTTGGGAATTTATTCCTAAATGGCTGCTATTAACATAAACAAGTCAATTTACATGTCACAGTGAGGTTCAGGTTAAAAGAAAATGTATAATGGGTTTCTGTATATTTGTGATTTACTGTAACTATGCTTTTATTTAAAAAAAAAAGCCAGAATGATAGATGTACTGATTTTTCTCTGTATAAACTTTGCTCTTATAATAACAAGATGAATAGTTATGATAGTTTTCATAGTCACATATATTTATAAAGTACCTACTATGTGTAAGCATTGTGCTGGCAAAAGCTTTCAGAGAAGATGGGTCTCTGCTCTGGCAAAAACTATTTTGAATTTTGTCCCAAATCTTTGCATAAAAAAAAAATTTATAGAGATCTAGAGAAACAAACACTACCATTGAAGGACAGGCTTGTCTGGCTCACAAAGCAGGTACCGCTTCCATTTTGAAATGAAAACTTGCAAAATGAAAGAAAACTTAAAGTGTAATATAAGTTAAAGTTTTAAAATAAAGTCTAATTAAAAGGGTTGAAATTGGTTGAAGTGTGTCACTAAATCCATTAAGTTGACAGGAAAATAGGCAGTAGTAGCACTATAAAGTTTAGGAGAAAAAAAATTATCAATATAAATATAGACTCATTAACCCGTATTTCCTTCAACCTTTTAAAATTAGGACATTTCACCAAAGTCAGGAAAAAAAGGCTAGAGGAAAGTTACAAACATATTTTAAAAGTGGTAAAATAAGTATCATGAAAACATGTTAAACCAAACTTCATGAGTCAGTCAATTTGAGCATAAAAATTATATGGTTATTCAGTTGTAACTTATTTTTCCTGGCATTGCACCAGAGCAAAGGTTACATTTTCAGGGAATTTAAATTAAGTTGTATGGAAAGGAGGCATGTGAAACAAAAAGAAACATTGTTAAATAAGGCAATAGCATGATCTCTTTTCTGGAGGTCTGTAGGGAGTGGCATTTGGGTTTGGGCTGCATTTATAAAGCAGCCACATAAATTAAAAAATAAAAGTCATTCAAGCAAAAATTAAGGGTTTCTTGTCTAATTCCAAATAACTGCAGTGGTTATTTTCTTTAGTTTTAGTCATTATTGCATAGATATGTCTCTTGTTCTATCAAAAATACATAGGAATGGTTTTAGTTGGTGGCTTGCAAAATCAGAGAATGTTTATATGCAAAATTTTGAAGCTGATTATGATATAAACTTGTAATTATCCTCTAAAGAAAAACATAATAGGAGTGAATGGACGTAGGTTGGAAGACCACTAGTTAATATCAGTGGTGGTATGACATCTCCTTCATTCATTCAACCATTCATTCTTTCAACAAATACTTATTGTCCATTTACTATGGTCAGGCATACAGCTGCCAGCAAACTCCTTCAGGGAATCTAACTTATATTCCAGGACAACACAATAGAGAGTAAATAAAGGTATCTTCTGCCTTCACAGAGCTCAGTCTAATCATTATAGTAAGAGCAAGAAAAAGGAGGAAGAGGGTGAGGCAGAGAATGAAAAAGGGAAGGAGAAATTAATCTTTGCATAGTAAGGTTGAGAAAGACTGTTACTACAAGCCTCTCCTTTTCCAGTTCATTGCTCTCTCTTAGCCACCTCAACCAAATAGTTTATATTGTCCAACTATAGTGGTCACATTTTGCTTAATTTCTGGTACATTATTTTAAAGGCATAACTTTTAATATTTGTTTTTAAATGAAGGCACTGCTACAGCACGGAGCTGAAAGTATAGTTTTAAGATAGAAAGTGAACTAGATTTGGGGAAAAAAATTTTCTCTGCCAACTGTATATTTTTTAAAATTATTAATTGTTCAAGAATAAAGTCCAAATTCACTTATGAAATTATTCCTTAGAACTCTGGCTTCCTTGAGGTTTTAAGGAAATTGTTCAAAATGATCACAAATGACTACCAAACACATTTTAACATCTATTCATACCTCTAACATTTATTGCAAAAAATCCCTTTTAAACTTGACAAATTTAATTTGAAAACTTGTACTGTTCAGCTAAGGGTGAGAGGTGTGTGGGGGGGGTTGTTTCTCTGGTAGCCTTAAAAAGAATGTAGTGCTATTGTGTTCAGTTTAATCTGCCAGGATTCCAGAGCCAAGAAAAGATGGGTGTCAGATCTCCACACATAATCTTCAGAACCTCCGGAACTGAGAAACAAGATAAAACTTAAGTAAGCCTGCCTTTAACTTTATACGAATGAGAATCCAACAGTGTAGGGGGAAAAAAAAAACCCAAAATCAGCTCTCATCAGTTTCAGGATTGGGACTGAGACACTGACTACACTGAGTTTCTTGTCTCTTTGTTCTGTGCCGATCGGGTAATGCACCCATTCGAATGGGAAGCAAGAATGGGGGAAAAGCCAGAGAAACTTCTCGCTAAATCAGACTGAAGTGCTCTGCTCACAGGAGCCATACTTCTACAAAAACTAGGGAAACAAATGAGGACAGAACACCCACGCATGCAACTGAAGCTCCTCACCCAGTCCTGGTAAAATGTGCTCGATCTGATACCTCCACAGTTATCTGAAAGGAAAAGAGGTGCTGCCTGAAAGATTAAATATTCTTTTATAGGGAAAAGATACAGAAACAAATACCTGTCACTTCATCCCATTTGAGGAAATTGAGACTAGCTACTCAAAGTAAATAGTTTGTGTTTACACACTGAGTTCAAAAAGCAATTTTGCATTAGCATAATAAAAAGAAATGTAAGTGCAGTTGTTATTATATCCAATTTGAAGGGTATGCTTAAATGGGAGAGATTATATGTCAAAAACTGGAGGCTCCTATAAAATTCCATCAAAGGAAGCAACTCAAGCACTTTTCATGGTGTCCTAAAAGGTTCTCTTTAAATACAAATTTTAAGTAGATATTTAAAAATATGATTTAGACGTATTCTAATTACAACTCAAAAATTTTTGGTGATGACTCTTTATATCTTAATACAGCCCATGTCCTTCTTTACATTGAGTCTCCTTTTTACATCAAACACTGGGTCCAGATTCTAACGTTGCTACTTCAACATCTATAAATAGTATGACACACTATTTGAAATAGAATGGGCAGTTGTGTTTGTAGATTTTGAGATTTTGGCTTGTTTCTTTTTCTGTAAGTTTGTGGATGAGCTATCCTGGCTTAATCTACTTAATTAACTACTTGCTTCTAGACTTTTCTTACATGTCACTTGATCATAGAAAGCAGATAACTTATTAGACTCTAAAATAGTGTGCTTTTTCTGAAGAGCCCAGCCTATAGCTTCAAAAGAATTGAGATAATTAGGCTCACATGGTCTGCCCTTCCACAGGAGTAACAATGTACTGTCATAAGCCTTACCCAAGAAGAGACCTACCTCTTTACTCTTCCTGGACTGACTAGTACTCTGCATCAGCCTGAGCTGCACAAAGCCATTTGGGAGCACAGCCTGATCTGGCAGGGAGAGGCCAGGGAAGAAGGTGATGCCAGGGATGGTAATGACGTCAACTTTTTGTTTTCTATCTTTTTTACAATGGTATTAATGTTTTCCAAAGTCCATGCTGCTATGAAAAATATAGCTTCATGGGTGACTGAGTAAATTCATGTTCCATGGCAAATGAGGGATTCCACAGGGAGAAGAGGGTTCCACTCTCACCAGAGAGTGCTTTCTATTTAGAAATTTTAGAACAGACCACTACTTCCATTGCAGCTCACCTGGAGAGCTTTCCACATCCCATAATTCTAGATCTAAAAACATTTCTTAAATATGGATAAGTAATGATAATTCAAAAGCACGCTAGAAGTAGGGTATCTCTTTATTTTTAAGTGCCTTGGGTCCGTTCATGATGATCTTTTGTGGGATCCCACGAAGTCATTTACTTTACAGGCTCACAGCCTAACCTCTGACTATGAGACAATTCTGCTTTACAGATGTGACATTGCAATTGTTTATTAGGTTTGGATTTCCAGGTCCATCCTTTTGGAGATATTTCATAAAGTGTTGTTTATGATAAACACTATCGCCTAGACTGCAGTTGGTCCAAATGCAGATTTCTGGGCCCCACTCCAGAATTCTGGGGATGTGTCTAGTAAGTTAACAAGTTACCAGCACAATTCTTGCAAAAATACACAAATCAAAGTTTGAGAGCCACTGCCTTTAGGGACTGATAAATTACACAAACAATGGCAATACCCATAATTACTAGCAGGTGAAAAATGGCTGCTTTCCCAACAAAATACATAGCCTACAACTTACTTAACTACCTTTTCTGTAAATTCAGAATGTAGCTAGAAAAATTTTGACCGGACAAAGAAATAAAAATATGACCTGGGGTTCAATGAAATTGAAATATATTAGTACAAATAACTGAAATGATTCTATCAGTATCAAACTTTACTTTTCCTTGATTCCACCCTTCTTCATTCTTAGTTTCAGAACATGCCTTCAAAATATCCTGATTACTTGCTTTTTTACTTCTTTTCCACTTGCTATTGCTGCTTTCCTAGGCTTTTGGTTTTGTTTCTGTTTTTTGATGCTTGATTGATACTACCTCACTTCAATGATTTAAAAAGAGCTATTATTTGTTCCATGAGTTTTCTGTTTCTCTCAGTGATGTCTGCTTCTGTTTCTCATTTTTGGGCAGAAAAGAAAAGGTCTGTGAATGAGGGGTTCTGATTTCAAGACTAGCCCTTTAGAGAAACTTCCTAAAGTGCCAAGCATTTGATTCAGAATCATCCAGAAATCTTGCAAGAAATATAGATTCCTTGGTTCTCACCTTTTCCCTCCTGGCATAAGATTGAATTTTTTTCTTCTAAGAAGACAAAGATTACTCTTAGTAGCTCCTAGGTTATTCCATTTCTATAACATATCATTTCCTCCTCTTTTCGTAGTATCAATTAACAGTCTCTAAACTTCAGGAATCTACGAGGTTTTGGTTTTTTTTATTTCTGTTGTTACAAAAGTTAACCCATTTATTGTAGGCTAGTGAGGTTTTTTTTTATTTTTTAAGTATAGTACTTTCTTATTAGTTTCAGGCATACAGAACAACATAGTGATCAGATATTTACATATTTACGTAATTTACACAAAGTAATAACCCTAACAAGTCTACTACTCACTTGACACTGTACATAGTTATTAGAACATTATTGGCTATTATCAATGCCCTACTCATCCCCGTAGCTATTTTTTAAATTACATTTGACATCAATATTATTTTATATTAGTTTTAGGTATACAACATAGTTATTGGACATTTATATAATTTATGAAGTGATCTCCCCAGGAAGTCTACCACCCATCTGACACTATACATAAGTTTTACAATACTATTGACTATATTCCCCATACTGTACTTCACATCCTGGTGACTCTCCTGTAACTACCAATTTGCATTTCTTAATCACTTCACCTTTCTCACTCATTCCCCGCAGCCTCCTCCCACCTAGTAACCATCAGTTTGTTCTCTGTTATCTATTGGTCTGTTTCTGTTGCGTTTGTTTATTCTGTTCATTAGATTCCACATGTAAGTGAGATCATATGGTGTTTGTCTTTCTCAGTCTGACTTATTTTACTAAGCATAATGTTCTCTAGGTCCATCCATGTTGTCCCAAATAAGATTTCATTCTTTTTTGTGTCAGAGTATTATTCCATTGTATATATGTACCACAATTTCTTTAACCAATCATCTGTTGATGGGCATTTTGGTTGTTTCCATATCTTGGTTATCATAAATAGTGCTGTAGTAAACACAAGGATGCATACATTTTTTTGAGTACTGTTTTGTATTTCTTCGGATAAATGCCCAGGAGTGGGATTGCTGGGTCATGAGGTAGTTCTATTTTTAATTTTTTGAGAAACATCCATACTGTTTTCCATAGTGGCTGCAAAAGTCTGCAATCCCACCAATAGTGCACAAGGGTTCCATTTTCTCCACATGATTGACAACACTTGTTTTGTTGATTTATTCATGATAGCCACTCTGACAGGTGTGAGGTGATACCTCATTGTGGTTTTAATTTGCATTTCTCTGGGAATTATTGAACATCTTTTCATATGTCTATTGGCCATCTGTATTCCTCTTTGGAGAAATGTCTATTCAAGTCCTCTGCCCATTTTTAAATTGGATTGTTTGTTTTTCTGGCGTTGAGTTGTATGAGTTTTTTTTCGTTTGTTTTTTGTTTTTTATTTTTTTATAAATTTTGGATGCTAACTACTTATTAGATGTACCATTGACCAATATCTTCTTCCATTCAGTAGGATGTCTTTTCATTTTGTTGATGGTTTCCTTTGCTGTGCAAAAACTTTTTAGTTTGATGTAGTTCCATTTGTTTATTTTCCCTTTTCTTTCCCTTGTCCAATGAAATAGATCAGTAAAACTATTACTAAGGGTAATGTCTGAGAATTTACTTCCTATATATTCTTCTAGGAGTTTTATAGTTTGGAGTTTTACATTTACATCTTTAATTAATTTTGAGTTTATTCTTGTATATGAAGTAAAAAGACAGTCCAGTTTCATTTTGTTGCATGTATCTGTCCAGTTTTCCCAGCACCATTTATTGAATAAACTATCTTTACCCCAATATGTATTCTTGCTTCCTTTGGCATAGATTAAAGGATCATATAGACATGGATTTATTTCAGGGCTCTCTGTACTGTTCTACTGATCTCTGTGTCTGTTTTTATGACAATACAATACTGTTTTGGTTACTATGGTAAAACAGTTTGATTTCAGGTAGCATGATACCTTCAGCTTTGTTCTTCTTTTTCAATATTGTCATGGCTTTTCAGGGTCTTTTGTATTTCCATATCAATTTTAGGATTATTTGTTCTAGTTCTGTGAAGAATGCCATTGGTATTTTGCTAGGGATTTCATTGAAGCTATAGATTGCTTTGGGTAGTATGGACATTTTAACTATGCTAATTCTTCCTATCCATGAGCAAGGTATATGTTTCCATTCATTTGTACCTTCTGCATTTCTCTTCAATGTCATAATTTTCTGAGTACAGGTCTTTTACTTCCTTGGTTAAAGTTATCCCTAGCTATTTTTTTATGCAATTGTAAATGGGATTATTTTCTTAAATTCTCTTTCTGATAGTTCGTTATTGGTGATAAAAATGCAAACAATTTCTGAATATTAATTTTGTTTCCTGCTATTTACTAAATTCATTTATCAGTTCTAATAGTTTTTTGGTGGAATATTTGGGGTTCTCTCCATATAGTATCATGTCATCTGCAAATAATGACAATTTTACTTCCTCCTTTCCAATTTAGATGCCTTTTATTTCTCTTTCTTGTCTGATTGCTGTGGGTAGGACCTTCAGTACTATGTTGAATAAAAGTGGTGAAAGTGGGCATCCTTGTTTTTTTCCTGATCTTAAGTAAAATGCTTTTAGCTTTCCACCATTGAGTCTGATATTAGCTGTGGGTTTGTCATATATGCCTTTATTATGTTATGTTCCCTCTAGTCCCACTCTGTTGAGTTTTTATCATAAATGCATGCGGGGTTTTGTCAAATGCTTTTTCTACATCTATTAATATGACCATATGATTTTTATTTTTCATTGTGTTTATGTGGTGTATCACATTAATTGATATGCAGATGTTGAACCAACCTTGCATACTAAATATAAATCCCACCTGATCATGGTAGTGGTCTTTTCAATGTATTGTTGAATTCGGTTTGCTAATATTTTGTTGAGGACTTTTATATCTATGTTCATTAGGTATATCTGCCTATAGTTTTTATGTTTTTATATATTTTATTATTATTATTGTTGTTGTTGTTGCTATTATTATTTTCATAATATATTTTTCTAGTTTGGGAATCAAGGCAATGGTGCCTTCATAATATGAGCTTGGGAGCCTTCTCTCCTCTTGAATATTTTGGAATAGTTTGAGGAGACTAGATTTTAATTCTGTTTTGAATGTTTGGTAAAATATATCTGTGAAGCCATCTGGTCCAGGAGTTTTGTTTTTAAGGATTTTGTTGATTATTGATTCACTTTCATTAGTAGTAATTGGTTGACTCAGATTTCCTGTTTCTTCATGAATCAGCTTTGGAAGATTATATGCTACTAGAAATTTGTCCATTTCTTCCAGATTGTTTAATTTGCTGTTGTATAATTGCGCATAGCATTTTTGTAAAATTTTTTGTATTTCTGTGGTGGTTTTTGTCATTGCTTCTTTCCATTTCTGATTTTAGTTATTTAGATCATCTCTCTTTTTTTCTTGATGAGCCTGGTTAAAGATTTGTCAATTTTGTTTATCTTTTCAAAAAAGAAACAGCTTGGGCCGGCTGAGTGGCTCAATTGGTTAAGAGCTTGCTCAAGAGTGCAAGCTCTGATCTACAGCAGTTCAAGTCCCAGCCCGAGCTTAGCTTCCGCTGAGCTACCAACAAGTGGCAGGATTGCTCAGCCAAAAAAAAAAAAAGAAACAGCTCTTGGTTTCATTGATCTTTTGTATTTTTTGTTGTTGTTGTTTTAGCCTCTATTTCATTTATTTCTACTTTGACCTTTTTATTTCCTTCCTTGTACTCACTTTGGGCTTTGTTTGCTTTTCTTTTTCCAGTTCCCTTAGATGTAAAGTTAGATGGTTTATTTGAGATTTTTTTTGTTCTTGAGGTCAGCCTGCAGTGCTATGAATTTCCCTCTTAGGACTACTTTTACTGTGTCCCACAGATTTGGGGTCATTATGTTTTCATTTTTGCTTGTCTCAAGGTATCTTTTTTTTTTTTTTAAGATTTTTAGTGGGGAATTGGGGTAGGGGAACAGTGCTGGGGAATTGGGGGAAGGGGAACAGACAAGTTGCTGTCCTTTTGTTCTTCAG
>NW_017731426.1:4151407-4173769 GCF_001890085.2 Hipposideros armiger | reverse complement strand
TTTCTGGGCTTGTATGTCTATTTTCTTCATCATGTGAGGGAAGTTCAGTCATATTTTCTTCAAATAGATTTTCAATCTCTTGCTCCCATTGTTCTCTTTCTGACATTCCTACAATGTAAGTGTTGTTATGCTTAATGTTGTCCTTCAGGTTCCATAAGCTATCTTCATTTTTTAATTATTTTTTTTCTTTTTGTTCTTCTGGTAAGGTGTTTTCTTCTACCTTGTCTACTAAATTTCTGATTCAGTCTTCTGCTTCATCTAACCTGCTAGTGATTCCTTCTAGTGTATTCTTCATTTCAATGATTGTATTCTTTATTTCTTACTGGTTCTTGTTTATGGTTTCTACATCCTTCTTCATGCTTACCATCTCTTTGTTGATGTTCTCACTAAGTTCCTTAAGTCTTCTTAAAACCAGTGTTTTAAACTCTGTCTTTAGTAGGTTGGTTGCCTCCATTTTATTTAGTTATTTTTCTGGAGTTTTCTTCTGTTCCTCTATTTGAGACATGTTTCTTTTTTCCTCTCTGGGACTGCCTCTCTGTGTTTGCTTCTATGTATTAGTTAGATTTCTTATGTCTCTCAGCCTTTGATGGCTGATCTTATGTACTATGTTTCCTGTGGGGTACAGTGGTTCGTTCTCCCTGATCTCCTGTGCATGTGTTCCAGGAGTGGTCCTTGTGTATGTCTCTGTTGTAGTTGAGCCTTGATTATTTTTGGTGTGTCAGTGGCTGGAATTGTCTCTCAGTCTGACTTGTTATGAGGACTGGCTATGCCCCAATTGTACTACATGCTGTGTAGGGGCTGATTCCTCAAAGAGGAATTTGCTCCAGTGGGCTCTTGTGCCTGTTGAGACCACCCTTTGGTTGTGCCACTTGTGGGGCAAACTAGGTAGTGCTCAGGTATGGTCTGAAGCTGGCCTCTGAGTGTATTGTTTCTGGTGTCTCTTGGGAGGGGCTCCCATGCAGGTTAATTTTATTCTTGCCTGTGAGGAGCCCTGGACTACCGGGTAGGAGCTACAATGTGTTTGATTGTTGCCTGTGCTGGACCTGGAGGCATGTGGGGGGGGGGTGTCACTGTGAACCAAGGCCAGCTGCCACCAGAATTGGGTCAGGGCAGCTTAGCAAAAGGCTTAGGCCTCCCCCTAGGCCTATTGCCACCTGTTGGCTACACATAAGGCTCAGCCACTGAAAAAGCCTCCTGATGTCTACTGGCTGGGCTAGTTGACCCAATGTTGCCAGTACCGCAGGTGATGCTGCCGTGGTTGAGTGAGGCAGCATCCCAGGGATTCATGGGTTGTGGCCAGTGGTTTTCACAATGTTAATGCTGATTCACTTCTTGTACCAGTGTTGAGCCTGTGGTCACTCCACAGAATGCCCTGAGAATACCCAGTCCAGCCGTCTTTCACTTTGGGTCTGCAGAACCCTGGGAGCTCCCCCAGAAAGGCTGCAGCACAAGCTGGGGTTGACCACCTGCCACCGAAAGTTTCCCAGGCTGCCGTGGGCCAGCCGCTGCTGTACAAGCCTCCTATGGCTTGCAGGTTGGGGTGGGCTGCCCAAGAGTTGAGGGTGCCTGGGCAATACTGACTAGCTGTGCAGGGTCCAAGGGAGTCACCAAGGTGGTGCGTGCATGCATGGATTTTACCAGACCAACGCAGTTTCAGATTTGGCCCTATGAGGGTGGGTTCCATACAGGAAGGATGGTGCCCTCATGTAGGTTACACATGAAGCAAGCTCCATGCAGTGATAATGGCGGCTGTCTCTCTAGCTCTCTTCCTGAAGCCACACAACTGTCTTTTCCTGTACGTGTCTGGCTCCTCTCGAGTCACTGTCCCTCCTCTGGAGCCCAGAGTGAGTGCCTGAGAGTGAGTGAGTCTATTCATGGGCCCTTTACAAGGAAGACTGGGTTTCCAGCTCCCTTCCATCTCACCAGAATGGATGGAATCCTCACCAATTTTCACTGCCAGATGTTGTGGGAAATCCTTGTCCCAGCACAGGACAGGACCCCTGGGCTGGCAAGCCTGGTGTGGGGCTGAGACCCCTCACACTTTAGGGGAGATTTCTGCTACTGCGGTGTCCCTACCAGTGCTCAACCACTGCCTGTGGGTTCGGGGCCAGCCCATTTTACATCTCTGCCTCCCCTACCAATCTCAGCATCGCCTCTTCTTTATAGCCTAGCGATGTTTTAAGCAATGGAGCTTCTATTAGTGTTTCAAATTTTTTCAGTCTTCTGATGGTGGACTTTACTGTGACTGTACAAGTGGTGTCACACCACCCACTACCATTTTTATGCAGGAACCACAGTGCCAGAGCACCACAGCTCACGTCTTCATCTTGGTTTTGCTACAGAAGGAGCAGGTATACTTAACTTGCTGGCTGATTTCCATTTTCTTTACTATTTTCTGAGGGAGGCACCATACCAAGTCTGTATTTACCACAGTTTTGACCTTGGTGTAATTAGCCAAGTAGTTGTAAACTAGGTCTGAGCCCAGGGAGTTTTTATCAGTGTTTTCTTTTGGTTTGGTTTGGTTTTGCTTTTTTATTTTCACCAATACAAATTTCTTTAAAGACCTGTAGGACTTTTGTTGTATTTTTTTAACTTCATATAAATTTCATTCCTTTCATTGTACATTTATTTTCCCCTTTTATCAGCATTCTTGGTTCTCATATTTTTCTTCCTACCAAAGCAACCATTTAAATAAGTTTAAAAATATATATGCTTTTGTTTTTATATGTTCTTGAAAATGTCTTGCTGTTTCTCATGCCTAGATTTTTAATTTACATAAGTGACATTGTGTTATGAATTATTGTTATTTTTCACTTGGCATTATATTTTAGAGGTCCACACATGTTGCTGGGTGTTCAACTATCTCGTTCGTGATCTCTGAATGCTACCTAGTGTAGGATGCGATACAAGCCACCACATTGCATCTGTCCACTCCCTAGAGATGGTCTCCCAGATGGCCTCTAACTCTGCTACCATAAATAACATTCGTATTAGCATTATTTAACAAATCCCCTTACAGGCCTGTCTGTGGATTTCTCTAAGATATATATTTAGGAGTAGAATTGCTGAGTTGTCAGTGGGCATATCCTCAATTTGGCTAAGTATGCCAGGTCATTCTTTTTTTTTTAAGATTTTTATTGGAGAATTGGGGGAAGGGGAACAGACAAGTTGCTGGCCTTTTGTTCTTCAGTCTAGTTGTGGAGGATGTTGCTTCACTGGCCCAAGTTGGCAGCATCATTGCGCTCTTCCCGGGCGAGGCAGATCTGTTGCCAGCTTCTGGACAGCTGCTCACTGTGGCTGCTGGCCGCTCACGCTGGCTGCTGGCTGTTCATGCTGGCTGCTGGCTACACACGGTAGCCCATGGCAACCCACTGCAGCAGGGGCTGCAGCCTACGCCGTCACCGGCGACTCACGGCAGCCCAGCTCCAGGTTGAGCTGTTGTTCAGCATCTTAGCTGTAGAGGGCAGTGTCACTGACTCTCATATGTGGGATCCAAATTAAGGCCCTCTGGTGTCCCAAGCCAGCTCTTAACCAACGCGCCACTTGGCCGGCCCTGCCAGGTCATTCTTTAGAATGGCTGTACCAATCTATATACACCTGCAGATCATGGGGCTTGTTATATATTTGCACCTCTGCAACACTGGGCTTTGTCCAGCTTCCTAATTTTATGTTTTTGTGATATAAACACATAAACAGTTTATAAAGGAAAATATAACTAATCAACAATTCTAACTGATTAGAACAAATGCTTCACATTTTAATATGTAATATGCTAAAATTTAAAAGCAAATAATACATCAATTCTGCATTCAAGGAACATGAAATGTAATGGAAAAGAGAGACAGAAGATGCAGCCTTCTGTGGAAAATCTTTCATAGCAGAATAAATGCCAGATGAAGGGAACTCAGAGGGAGGTCATAAAGCCCAGACTCGTAGAATAAGGGAAAGTTTTCTGCAGAAAGCGACTCTGAGGCTTGAAGGGGTGAGTACTCTTAGTAATCCTTGACTAAAAAATGGCCTGCCTCTGCTTGGAAAGTTTATCCTCTTCCAAGAATGTGCATTGTTAGTAATCACACCCATAGAGTTACATCAACCCTGGGCATCCAAGTCCCAGATGCCCTTGCTTTTTAATAGATGGGTATGTTTTCTTTTATGCTGGTTATTATAGGACATTCAGCAGAGAGAATAACACATACAAAAGCAAAAGGAAGAGAATATACAAAAGCACAGAGATTGGCATGGGCACAAGGCTGGGGATGTATTACCTTCTTTGTAGGCATGTTCTCACTGAATCATGACAGTCTGGGGTATTGGTGTTGGTCATCTTCTTTCTGTATTAGGAAAACAAAGCCTCAGAAAAGTATATTGCCCATTACCATACAACTAGTAAGTACTTGGTACAACCAGGATTTTAACAAACGTTCATTTGATCTCAAAGTTAATGTTTGTTTGGTTGTTTTCTGGTAAAAATGGCAATAAGTATATGAACAGTAAGAATTTATATAAAAATTGCCTATGGAGCAGCTAAATCTGTTTCAATGACTTAGGAGAGAGTTAATAAGGAACCAAGGGCAATCTGGCTTCTGTTTTGATGGTGATTTTCACCTTTACTTTAAATTCTAGACATAGGTTTCTTTAAAATATTAATATTTGCCAGTGGAATTTTAGAACATACTTGGATCTCTGGAAAAGGAGACTGTATGCAATATACTAATAAATGTTTCAGATGGGAAGCTGGCTCCCACTAATGGACCTACAGGTCAGATCTTCTACAAGGCCTTCTAACTGTGGAGATGATAGATCCATAACTGGCAAAAGACAATTTCATATAATATAGCCTCTAATTATGATTAAATATTAATTAAGTAATTTTTGTCAATTTTGTCAATTTCTTTGCAAAAAATTTATAGATTAACCTATTTGTGTTTGTTAGTCCAGGTCTTACAATTAATAAACAATTGCTGGTAGTCAAATTTGTTAAATATATAAAGTGTATAATAAGGTATCATTTTTGTCATTAAGGAGGTAATTTATCAGATTGTAGATATTATGTTTCAAATCATAAATCCTCCAAAAGAAAGTATCATGAGAATTGAATATGCCAAACCATCAACATGCATTGCAGAAGCATCTAATATTCAAAAATAACACTAAAGGAAATCTACTGTTTTCTACATGGCATATTCTGCATTCATAAGCATGTAAAAACAGGTTTTTTAAATTAGTGGTACCATATCTTTTAGAAGTATACATTTTTATATTCTTTATTGTTAATCAGAGAGCATACTGCTTTTATACCATTAACTCACAAGAGATTTCTGATTGTATTTTTATATTGATGACACCATATCCAGCATTAAGCAAGTTGAAAAGAAAAAGCACCCTCTTATGTTAAAATAAATTGGAATGATTTGGATCAAAGGCAGAGATATTTAGACTGAGGGATTCAATTCCCCCCCATGAGACAATCTATAAAGGTTCTTTTCGAAATCTAGATATTGAAGCTAAAATCAAGCAGTGATTTTAGTTTAAATAGAATGTGTTCAAGTTGATATCAAGTTTCAGAGAAGACCCGTATCCATATCCCCCACAGTTTCAAAATTGTAATGAGTCAAAATCCCAGATGGAACAAATACTTCAATGTTTATCTTCAAATGGCCTGTGACTCTACCTGAGGCTAACTTGACACAGGCTTAATCTAAGACCAGAGACTCCATTTATATCCTGAGAAAAGCCCTATTCAAAAATTAGGTTTCCGGCATGGTCAAGTGAGAATACTTTTTTTTAAAACAGATTTTTTTATTGGGGAATTGGAACAGCGCTGGGAAAATGGGGGAAGGGGAACAGACAAGTTGCTGTCGTTTTGTTCTTCAGTCTAGTTGTGGAGGACGTTGCTTCACTGACCCTAGTTGGTATTATCATTGGGCTCTTCCCCGGTGAGGCCGATCAATCGCCGGCTTCTGGACGGCCGCTCACTGCGGCTGCTGGCCGCTCAGCTGGCTGCTGGCTACACACGGTAGCCCATGGCAACCCACTGCAGCCTAGCCATTGCCGGTGCCTCATGGCAGCCCAGCTCCAGGTTGAGCTGTTGTTCAGCATCTGAGCTGTAGAGGGCAGTGTCACTGGCCCTCATATGTGGGATCCGAACCGGGGCCCTCTGGCGTCCCAAGCCAGCTCTTAACCATCACACCACTGGGCTGGCCCGAGAATATCAAATTTTAAACCAAAATTCTTTTAACCTGTTAGTAGTGTTACGCAATTTTTTATTTGCCATTGTCATATCAGGATCTTACCAATTAGAGATGGCCAGAAACAATTCCAAATAACTTAAAAAGTTTCCCAAACTTTAGCACATTGGAATTATTAATACCTGGAGGGCCTGTTATACCTTTGGGCCCCATCTCCAGATGTTCTAATTCAGAAGATCTGGAGTAGGGCCCCCAAATTAGCATTTCTAACTGCTCCAGGGACCACACTTTGAGAACCACTGACTTAAGCAAGTAAGTAAAAAACAAAACTGCTCATGTAATTTTTAAGTCCCAGGGCAAGGGGTCCTATTGCTGCTTAAGGCCTCGCTGCCCAAAAAAAGAAACTTAAATACTGCAATAAGCATTCCATCTCTCTAGTTACTAGGCAGATTCACTCCATGTAGCCATTAAATGCTCACTGGCACACCCATATCATGTTCTACAAGACTATCAAGTTCATCTCTAAGAAACAAGGCCTTAGCCTATTCACATGCCAATTTTTTTTGTTGGGTGGTAGGGGGGGGGCGGGTAGCAGGGGGAGGGACACAATTACTGAGCTTAGGGTAATGGTGCATTGTGATTGTGTAGGTCTAGTCCATATGCATGCCCACATGCCCAGAAGGAATTCCTTCAATAGACTTGGTTATTGCAATTCATTTTCCTTTAGAGTGATTTGTGTCCATGAAATTCCTGTCCTTCATGTGATTATATTTTGACATGGCAGGCCCTTGGCCAAATTATAACTGAAAACATACATTCCCAGATTAGGAAGCTAGTCTAGACTCCAACCCTGAGACCTATTTTACATATAAGTATAGAGTTTAAGTTATCTTAATGATCATTTTTAAAAAATATGTTTAATAATACTCTAGTTATGGCAATAGCAACTTTTAAACAGATACAGTCTCTGACACTTATTACCAGTCCAGAAAAGAAAGAATTAAAACAATATGAAAATTAGTGAGTGCAAATGAACACAGACTTCTAGTTCAGTTGCTTGACTAATTTCTTTCCTAAGCATAAGGTAAACTCATTCACATTCAGAGGCCTTTAAAATGACATGATTTAATGTGACTAAAAGATGTACAGATGGCACTACACTGCCTCTAGTGGGAGGAGAGGTCAGATGGCAATTGGGTCCAACACAAACCACACTAATGTGTAGCTACAAGCTGCCACATCAGGGCCCATCTTTCTAAGAGCCTGTTAGGTGAAATAATAGAGCACTGTGACAGTACTCTCCAGGTGCAGAGAAACATGGTGACTTTGATGCTACCCTAAGTGTTGTCGAACACTCACATAACTATTTCAGGAGCAAGATTTTAATAAATTATTACCTATTTTTATTTGCTTAATAAGAAACCAAATACAAATATTAGGTGACAACTCTAATTTGAATTCACCTTCCTACATATCATTGATTTATTTTTCGTATGAGCATTGAAGGATGAGATTTAAAAATCTGAGCAGCATATTTTTGTTGTTGTTGTTCTTTTTTTTTTATACTCCACATCCCGTGACTATAAATATATTCAATTATAGTTGACATACAGCATCTTTTTAATTTTAATACATGCCCTTATGAAATGTAATCCATATAACTGCATACATTAAATAATAAGAACAAGAGACTTGAACCAATTAAACAACAAAGAAGGCCATCAATGTAGATGGTAGATAAAGGGCAGTCAGCACTACCTTGATATTCTAAAATCAAACTTTGCTTCATAAACTAATGTGCGCCCTCTAGAAAATGACCACCGAAACACTGTGGCTTTCAAAATATTAAAGACCAGAACAAGGTCATCATCAAGAAGAAAAGTTACTGATCATTTATTTCATGAAAGAATCTGTACACAACACAGGTGTGCAAGGACAAAAGAGGCTCATTCATTAGAAAACGTATGGCTAAATATAATCTATGTATAAGGGACTTTCATATCATCTTGAACTTGGCGACATGATGTATGTTGGAAGTAGCCCAACCTATAGTTGTATTTGAAAAGCAAAATGTAAAGTACTTAAATTTGTCCAGTGTAAAAGAAATGCCTCTTCAAGCTAACAGGAGATAAGGGGCATGTTCTCCTATCTCCTCATTATTTAAGAGAGGAAACTGGACAATGAAATGGCAAAATGAGGCTTAGATAGTTGCTGAGAATCACAAAACAAACTTGCGGCAGAATTAGAACCAGAATACAGGTCTTGTCTACCAGACCAGTTTGGTTCCACTATCCCATTCTTTTTCTATGTCTCAGCCATCAGGCTGTGGGCTAACATAGAACAATTAATCATAGTACTTAGAGTTATAAAATTCCTGCCGAGCTCATTTATTTCCAGTTCCCGGTCAATAAGCTGTGAAGTATTTTCAGCTCCATTTTGCACCTAAGGTAATTGGGATCAGGGTGATATGTCAAATATTAAACATCTAGTAGGTTTTGAAAGAAAAATCATAAGTCAAATCTCCTTAATCTTAGGTGACATATTCTCCAACATGCTGACTTTCGAAATAACGATGCCCCCTAACTGGGCTTGAACCACCAACACAGCAATTAAAAGCAAAACAGATAATGGCATACAGAGATTTTGTTAAATCTCATATTACAGGAAATGGTCTCAAATTTATAAATAAGAAAGTGAGGCACTTTGTATGGCTTGGTACCTTGAGTCCAGAAGCAGGAAATGAATACATTCTACCATTTGAGGAATTTATATCTCAGAAGTACTTAAAATAAATTGTCATTTTTATAATGTTTCAGGTGTTTTTAAAACTTAGAATTTGGTACACCTAAAATATTGGGTCTCATGTGTCCTAAGATGGATAGAGGGATTTTGATAGAGGAGTTAATTACCCAGACTCAGGTATTATACAGCCTGGTTTTAAATCTTAAATCTACCCTACCCTTTACATGACTTTCTTAAGCTTTTGTTTCGTCGCACATAAAATAGGATAATATTTTCGGCTTCATGTTTGTATAAAGATTAAATGATATAATTTATGAAAAGTGTTTAGCACAATGCCCAGCATACAGTAATTGCTTAATAAATATTAGCTAGTATATTAGTCAGCATTTGCTAAGATAAGTTTCACTAACAAACAACCTACAAGTCTCAGTGGCTTCCATATACAAAAGCTTATTTCTTGCTTATATTACATGTTAGCTGTGGATCATCTCTACTTTGGCTCTATTTCACTCCTTTCTGGGGTCTGAGCTGAAGGCGTAGCCCATATATAACACATACTGTTCGCATGGTAGAAGAAAAAGAGCAATGGCTATAACCAATGGTTCTTAAAGCTTCTGCGTAGACATAGTATATGTTACTCCCCCTCACATTCTCTTGGCCAAGGTCACTCACGTGGCCAAGTGGGAAAGTATATTTTTCCCAAAGGGGAGTAACGGAGTTACATAGCAATGGATAGGGGTGTATAATTCTTCATGGAGTCGGCAAAAAACTGAGAACAACAATTAATTCTACCATAGTTAATGATTCTTTAAACTAACATGAGGTAAAAGGGAAGATATAAAGAGCACTTTACAAAGAGTCAGAAGAATTGACTTTGGGTAATCTACCTCTACTAGTTGTATGATGGTTAGCAAGACATTTAATCCCTCTGAACTTTAGGCTCCTCATCTATAACAGAATTGTCGTGAGAATTAAATGATGTAAAGAAACTCAAGTAAAGCCCTGTAATGAATAAGAGAAATAATGAGAAAAAAAAAAGCCCTGTCCCTGAAAAATGTGCTGTTTTGTAAATCCCCAACAATGATGAATATTTGGGGAGACTGACCAGTGGCTGCCTGGATGGTGAGCAAGGAAACAGAGGCAAGCCAGCTCTTTTATTATGAGCTCTAAGTGACGATAAATTGTGAGGGCTCACACTGGGAAGATATACACAATAGTAAAACTATTTACCACCAAGAAAATCTCAAAAATGAAGTAACTTGTTGAATCTCAGCAAAAACAAACACGAATTGGAGATTTTAAAATAGAAATCTGAACTCTTCTACTCTCTTTAAAATGAAGGAGAAAATGAATTGGAAATTTTTACTGACATAGAATGTCCTGACGTTGTTTTCTTAGCTCATCATTCATTATTCAATCAAGAATTCATACCTTCAACCATTACTTATTATTCACCTGTTCTGTGCCTACTTAAGGTGTGGGGAAATAATGCATAAAAAAAGAACATTGTCAATCTACTAATTTCTCTCTAGGTAAAATGTCCTTTCTCTAGCTCTTTTTAAACTCCCATTTGCTTTGGTGTTCCACAGTTTTACTCTCCATACGATTTTAAGTAACTAAATTTTTTTTTCCTATTAGGGATTCATTATACATTCTGAATATGAAGATGGATAACTTTCTTTAACTCTGAAAACTTCTTTGCAATTTATCACCTTGAATGTTACCTTCCTTTGCTTCCTTCTATCCTTTTCCTTATGAAACTATGATTGGATTATTTTTGCCCATCTCACGCCAATTATCATATCTTATATCCATATTTTTTTATTTTTCAATCGCTTTCTTTCTTTGTGTTGCATCTGTGTGTTCTTTAAATCTACCTTCTAGATCACTAATCATTTCTTCAGTCATATCCAATATTGTGAGTTTATACTTTGCTGCTCTAAATCTGGTTTGGTAGCCCATTCTTCAGAAATGATATTTTTTTTTGCTTCCCCCAAGCATTAGTTACCCAGAATACTTTAATTATACTCGTATATTTTTGCTTGGTATTTTCTGGATCATGTAGATACTACAGATTTGATCCATCAACACATGTGAAGACAGGGCTGTTGTTATAAATTCTCAGTAAGTTTTTTTATTTGTTTGTTTTGTTTTTTTATTTTTTTCTTGTTTCACTTGGAGCCTATGAGGTCAGCAAACTAAGATCCAAAGTCCAAATCTGGCCTACAGTTTGATTTTGTACAGCCTGTAAGTTTAAAAAAAAAAAAGTATTTTTTGTTTTAACATTTTTAAAGTGTTATAAAAATAAATAAAGACTATATTACAGAGACCACATGTACCTTGCAAAGCCTAAAATATTTACTATCTAGACCTTTCCTGAAAAAGTTGAACAACCCATCACTTGCTACCAGCACGTAGATCAAGGATCTTTTATTTAAGTATCTATTCATATCTTTTGCCCATTTCTTAACTTGACTTGTTTGTCCTTTTAATATTGACTTGCAAGAGTTCTTTATGTATTTTGTATACGAGTCTTTAATCAGATATGTGTTTTGTAAATATTTTCTCCCACTCTCAGCTTGTCTTTTGATTTTTTTAATGTCTGTCAAAAAAAGATTTTTATTTTGATGAAATATGTTATCATTTTCTCTTTTATAGTTTGTGCTTTTTTGTGTCTTATTCAAGGAATCTTTGCTTAACTTAATGTTACAAAGATTTACTCTTATGTTCTCTTTTAGAAATTTTAGAGTTGTAACTCTTACGTTTAGTTTATAACATACTTTGTGACTCTTATTTTTTTCAATATAATTGTGGGGACTTACAGCTATTTTAAAATGTTATGTGACAGGGATATATGGGAAGTTTCTGTGATTTCTGCTCCATTTTGCTGTGCAGTTAAAACTGCTTTAAAAAATAAAGTTTAATAGAAACACAGCCATTTTCAACAATATGAATGAACCTGGAGAATACTATGTGAAATAAGCCAGACATAGAAACACAAATACTGCATGATCTTACTTATATGTAGAATCAAAAAATGTCAAATTCACAGAACCAGAGAGAATAATGGTGGTTTCCAAGGGCTGAGGAATAGGGGTAATGGAGAGATGCTGGTCAAAGAGCACAAACTTTCAGTTATAAGATTAATAAGTTCTGAGGATCTAATGTACAGCATGGTCACTATGGTTAACAATACTGTATTGTGTTCTTAAAATTTGCTAAGAGTAGATCTTAAGTGTCCTCACCACCAAAAAAAAAAAAAGAGAGAGAGAAAATGTTAACTATGTGAGGTGATAGATGTGTTAATTAACTTGATGTAGTAATCATTTCACAATGTATACATATATGTAATCATCAAGTTGTACACCTTAAAAAATCAGGTTGTACAACCTAAGTATATAAATTTTTTTCTGTATATATCTCAATAAATATGTCAGTAACATCTCAATAGAGCTGAAAAAAATTTTTAAATAAAGTCTATTTAAAAACTTGTAGTATAAACATATCATGGAATATTATTTGGCCATAAAAAGGGATGAAGTACATGCTACCATATGAATGAACATCAAAAACATTCGAAGCGAAAGAAGCCAGACACAAAAGGTTGCATATCGCATGATTCCACTTATATGAAAAATCCAGAATAGGTATAAATCCATAGAGAAAGAATGTAGATTGGTATTTTTCAGGAGTTAGGGAGAGGGGTAATGGGGAAAATCATCTAATGATATGGGGTTTTATTTTGGAACAATAAAAATGGTTTGGAAATAGAGGCAGTGGTGCATTCACAATGCACAGCATTATGAATGTACTAAATGTCAGAACTGTTCACTTTAAAATGGTTACCTTTATGTTATGTGACTTTCACTTCAATAAAGTAAAAAAATATATTTTTTTAAAGGATCAAAGATGAAGTTCTTATAAGTTTTTGTTTGCTTGTTTGTTTTTTGAGAGGTAAGGGCAAAAAAACTGTTATGTGGTCAAGTCTATAAATTTTAACCATTGTCATTCATCACTTATTTTATGTTTAGACTTTCTAACCTTCTGAAAAATTTTTAAAAGTCATCAAAATTTTATTCTAGTTGTTTTATAGTTTAACCAATCTGAAATATATTTTGATATAGAATATATAATAATATATAAAAATATCATAGTAACAGCACAGCCTACAGGAGTTCTGTAGGCTTGGAGAAGTATTTTTGGATTCAAAGTGTAACTGCAAGGTTATGAGTTAACAAGAATCAAAAGAGAGTCAAATCCTTCTGTATTATAAAAATAAGATGAATTTGTTTTCATTTTTTTTTTTAACAGAGGTCAGCTTCAAAAAACAGAGGAACTTGGGCCAGCCGAGTGGCTCAGTTGGTTAAGAGCTCACTTAAGCATGTGAGCTCTGAGTAACAACGGTTCGATGCCCAGCCCACGCTGAGCTGCCACTGAGCTGCCAACAGGTGGCAGGATGGCTCAGCTAAAAAAAAATAATAATAAATAAATAAAAATAAAATAGAAAAACAGAGGAACTCTAAAGCTTGATTTTCAGAAAACGCCTATAGATGGTCATTTTTCTAAGAACTGGGATGTTCCATATGCAATTTTTAGGTTTACAATGTTGCATTTTGATCCCACCCACTTCTTTAAGTATTGTTAAACTCATCTAACATGAAAAGGTCTTTTGTGAGTTTATCTATTGAAAGCAAGGAAACAAGATGAGTTCAATCTCTAGGACAACACGATGGAACAGGGACTGCATGTACAGGATAGCAAAATGACTCGTGAGCTGACCTGCTTTTGAAGAAGGAGCAATCTCAGATGGGACATTCCTTCTTGCACTGGACTTTCCATTAGGCATCAATAAGGATTCAATCCGATTTTTCTTTGGTTTTAAGAGGCAGTATGACTTTCACTGATAGCTGAGCATTAGTTCTGTGTAGACGAGAATTAAAAAGCTTCTATCTACCTATTCCACAATTATTAATGATTGTTCAAATGCTTTTGAGTAGTAGAGAAGTAAGATAGCAAATTTGTGGAGAAAAAAATTCACTCTAACACATATGCTTGAAAGAAACTTGTCTGTGTGTGTTAACTTGTTTTGAAACAGTAAAATTCAAATAGGGAAGATTCAATCTGTGTTACACAGAAAGGAAAAACGAACTCGGAACTAATAACTGTTTCATGTATTTAACTTATTTTAAATAAACCGTTATAAGTTTATATGTCATTTTTTAGGCCATCTCTGAATAAAACAGTTGCTACTTTTGAGCTATCAGTGTTGCAAGAAAATGGTTGATAATCTACTTAGCCAAAGGAGAATATTTTATCTTATGCTCAGAAAAAATCAGAAAGACATTTTTACGAATTTTACCAAAACAGCAGGATGAATTTCAAACTAATCTTTTAGCAAAA
Source organism: Hipposideros armiger (assembly GCF_001890085.2). Taxonomy (NCBI): domain Eukaryota; kingdom Metazoa; phylum Chordata; class Mammalia; order Chiroptera; family Hipposideridae; genus Hipposideros; species Hipposideros armiger. The sequence continues at coordinate 4,159,439 of NW_017731426.1, read as the reverse complement.
CCATAAATAAAAGTGATTGAATATAAGATACTAAAATAACTCCATAAGTTTGAATAGTATCTTTTTCCAAGAGTTCAAAGCAATTTGCTTTATATTCTTAGTCAGTCTAGAAACTCTTTGTGACAAAGATGTGTATTACCTAACAGACAAATGTGTATTTTTACCCCCATTCTAAGAATAAAAAATTAAAACTTGATAGATTAAAACTGATTGGCTCAAGATTACAAATCTCAACTCAGATCTCCTGACTTCCTGGCCACACCTCTTTCCAAAGACTTTATTTACACTGTAAATAATGCAGAAATTCCCTTTTCTCCCACTTGATTTCAGTGAATGGCCTTGACTCCTTGTCAGTTCAGATAGGTACCATGTTATCTTCAAAAAACTAATTTTTCCCCCTTCCTTATCTTCACCTATCTGGAATGTACTTTATACTTTTAATGTATTTAAATCCTTCCTTCAGGTCCCACCTCATTTAAAAATTATCCTCTGACTAATAGCCTCCTTAAGGCTCAACTTTTATTGGCTTAACCAACAAAGTGACTATATTTAACCCCTATGTTTAACCTACCATGTAATGACTCTGGTGTAGTAATAATATCAGCACATTTCAAAAGAAAGGGCCCAGTTAGTTTGTCCTCTTAGTCATCTTTGTTTATTCAGTACCCACATGGGGCCAGAGATACAGTAGACAGTAAGGGTAAATGCTTGTTGGGAGAAGTTTGTGTAGGACTATGCTGATATATGGTCCTTTCTGAATATTCATGTGAATCGTTGACTTATAGACCAAGAACTATTACTATATACTTAATATTAGTACATTTAAAGGCAGAGCATATATTGATTTAGTTGATGATAAATAAAGCTGGCAACTACTTCACAACCACTGCTGGCTCCCTGACCATTCTGCATGTTTGATGCCTGTCAACTAGATTATGATGTTTAAAGATGTAAGGAGTCTTTTTATTTGTGCCTGCATCACATCACACTATTCTTAGTCTCTAGCTGCATTCCCTATGGTTAGTCCCCTTTCTGCTCTTTTGGATAGTCTCCCCCAGTTGCTCATATATTACCTAGTCCTTGTTGGATTTAGAGCTGGGATGTGAGAGTGGGGGCATATGGTGGTAGATACCAAGATGGCAACTCAGGAATCCACTTCCTTTTTCAAGCCCTAGTCATTTTTTCCCTCCCTTTTCCAACTCTTTTCTGAACTGTCAGACAGAAGGTCATGTTTTCTGGATGGTTATAGGTTTTCTGTTTTACTGTATCATTTTACTTGTGGCTCTCTAGGTACCTAACAATGAATCAGTCACATAGTAGATGCTCGGTAAATACTAATTAATTCATCAGCCACCTGGAAAGGGAATGCAACAGAGGCACTTCTGAAATACTAGAAGAGCCAAGGTGATTGATGTCAATAAGAATTACAATTCATCTCAAGAATCAGCAATAGAATTGCTACTTCCAGTAGTCCTCTTATCCAACATAAGCCCAATTTAGCAAGCCATATTTCTATTTATTTCAATTGCTATCTATTCCACTCTTCTTTTAGGGGCCTAAGAAATGCTTTTAGTCAGAATAACAAAACCATAAACTTTCTACTTTTCCAGCTTCTTGGCTACCTAGACTAAGGATGTCCTTATTCTAAAATGGCAAGGCTGTTAGCAACAGAGCTATGTAAAAGATCTGGAGATTATCAAAAGCACTGGGATTCATTTATCTGCAAATAATTAAGAATCAAGTTTAAAAAGTAAGTGTTAAAAAATGGCAGATCCCCATTAGCATAGAAATTCCAGCACTTGCATTTTAAAAATCAAGCCCTAATATATAAGGCAAAGCTTTCAAACTGACAACTAATTGATTCTTCCTTTTCACTGTTCATTAAAAAAAAAAAAAGGTGTGGTACTCTCTCACTCATGCTTATTAACATTATTTAACATTCATTAAACAACTCATGTATGTGCGAGGCTTGTTAGGGAGATAGAACTGGTTTTGTGTCTTAACATGGTCTTGCAAAGGCACCTTCTGAAACATGATTTGCTACTGTATCCACAAATGGAACATGATTGTACCCTTTGTTTCACCTTAAGCCAAAAGCAGCTCAAGTTAAATGCCAAGCTTCCCTGAGTTACAGATTTAGAATCTCTTTGAGGCGCTGCTCACAGGGTGCATTAGCCTACTGCACCCCGTGATTAGCAGCGCTCTCTCCGAGTGGGATATTGACTCCCATGTGCGCTTATCATCTATCATGCTTATGTTCATTTTATTCTTATCCCAATAATGACAGCTTTCATGTAAAACGGGAGGAGAAAATAAGATTAATGCCTTCTTAGTATACCTTTCACACCATGCACAAATACACAGGCCCCTGAATCAAACACGTCTTCTCTGAATCTGGCCATTATTATGATTATAATTATTACTCTCATTCAAAAATGACCTGAAGATAACAATTTGTTTTTTTGCTTCAGGAATGGTCAAGAATAAAGGCAGCAGTAGGGTAAGGACTTCGAGCAAAAGGGGCTGGAGAGGTGATAGAATTTGCATGTTCAGTGACAAGAGCAATGACAATGGAACACCAGGCTAGTTATTTAGCCTAAGATAATACTCATTATCAAGGTTAATGTGAGAATATTCTGGAGATATGTATTCAGCTTTGGGGGAGAGTAGTTTTGAAAGTCTGTTTTGGTGTTGATATTCAAGAGCCTCAGCAATTTTGAATGAAATCCAACAAGGGCCAGCTTTTTAAATATGTGGTTCTTTTGGTTCAGAATTAACAGCAGAGATGACAGCTGATAACATACCTTTCTGTCTCAGGAAATCTAAAGTTAGAAATGTTCCTTATAAGTTCTTCCTTTGGACCTGGAGACACGTTTGCATGTCCTGTCGCTTTCATAACATTTTGCCTTCTTGTTATTGGGCGTGAAATGGTTAAATGGAAAAAAAAATTGAGCAGCTGCAGCAAGTGGAATAGGGAGGATAGTGGATGTTTATGTCATGGTGTTTACACTTGTAATCAACAAAGGATGCCTTACCAACTGGAACTTGCTCAGGAAGTGATCCTTTCTGTGGAAGGCTGCAGAACAAATCTCTCACTCTGGCCCAGTATGGCACAAAACGCTCAAGTTTGACACAGCTGCGGAGCAAGTAAAGTCACTATAGGAATAAGATACAAAGATTGTTACTTAAAATTAATTGGAGGCCCTTGCATTCTTCGTGATTAGACGTATTTGCAATTAGCAATATAGACTATGAAACAAGGACATGACCAATCAAAACACAGGTAACATAGTCAAGAATGGTGTGAGGGACAAAGGAATTTCAGCAACACCAGAAAATTGAGAAACTAGCCAGAAATACATAAAAGGGCTCCTACCAGTTCTATAGAGAGGAGTACTAAAAATGGATATTAGAAGCCCAAAGTGGTACTTTTAAAATTGTATATGTTTATGTGTAACAATTCAGAGTACAGTGGATATAATTCTCATTTCAGATTGTATGGTCAGACATTTCAACACTTTTTCTGGCCGTGTTCCAAATGCCCTATCATTTAGAACAAAGTTTCTTAACCTCAGCACTATTGCCATTTTGGTTCAGACAATTCTCTGTTGTGGGTGGAATGCCCTGCATGTTGGAGGATGTGAAACAGCATCCTAGGCACTTATCCACTCTATGCCAGTACCAACCCCACAGTAGTGACAACAAAAATGACTCCAGACATTGCCAAATGTCCTGGGAAGGGAGGTGAAATTGCTCCCATTTGAGAAGCAGTGCCTTAGAAGGGTATAGAAATCTTATCTTATTCTAAAGTCAACATTCTAGCCAACAGATTTGAAATTATCTGGTAGAATTATGGATGGAGTATTGGCAAGGTTTATTTCTGACTAGTTATGCTCCCTGTGAAAGAAAGGGATTGATTTTAGCTGAAACTATTTGCTCTAAGGAAGTTCTTTTTGCCTCCTCAGGAACACTAACCCACAAAATGCAAGGAACTAAGGAACGAACTCAAGGACTTCCAGATGCCTTTGGAGCTTGGCTCAAAGTAAACACATTCCATCACTTAGGAAGGGAAGAGTTTCATTTTGGTTTGTTTTGGGGTTTTTCATTTTCTTCTCTCTTTTTTTTTTTTTTTTGCCTCTCCTTTTGCTTCCAGTTCAGTGCAAAGCCAATTGAAATAAACTATTTTCAACAGCTTTTCTATTTAAACAGCACTTTTAAAACTCAATGGAATTGTAATAGATATGTATGACATTGGGGGTGGGAGGGCAGTGGATGGGGGGAGGGGGGTTGTTACTTTGTGAGGGGTGAAAAGGATAATGATTGCATTGTTCTGTACACCTGAAACTAATAAGATAAAATAAAATTAAAAAAACCTGATTCACTAAGCATCTCCAGTTGGATATCTGTAGTTATCCATGGCCATGTATGATTTCATTAGTACCCAATAAGAATAAAAACAATTATTGAAAAAATATCTCCAAAGACACTAACCATTTCAGGAAAAGGGTTTATTAAATGAGCAGCTGACACATCAGCACTCTGGTGGGTGGAAATGTCATGTAATCCAGCCACTTCCAGCTCAGCCCAGGTATCAAGTGTGCAGGTGCTTACCCAGGTTATTTAAATCTCTTGATTTCTGAACATTGAGAAGAAGATCTTGTTCTAAACAGGGGGTCACATCATTAGTGGTACTTGTCGCTTTGGCAGTACTATTAACAAAAATTCATTCTGACCCTCAGTCTTTTTTTCTGATGGTGACAGAGGTAAGAGAAAGCTCTTTTATAGGTACTTTTTATGGGCCAGGTGAGAAGTTGGCTGACAGAGTACACACATTTTATGCACTTATAATTCCTTGAGGGATTACAGGATTTTTATAGAAGATTGTGCATAATTTATGGAATCTCAGAGGAAAGTCATTTATATTCGTAGACTATAAAGTAAGGAAGGGATTAGCAGAGGACAAGGTGAAGGCAAGAAATGGGCGTGGGGAACACCAGGAGGTTAGTTTGATCTGACTGGCTCCTTGCAGGCATGTGTGCGCGCGTGCACGCGTGTGTGTGTGTGTGTGTGTGTGTGTGTGTGTGTATTCTATACTTCGCAAGTATTCTATACATTGCATTTACCTTACCTATAACTTCAGAGACAAATCAAGAGATTGAATTTGTCTCCTTAATATTTTTCTTAACAACATTGGTGAATTGCCAAGGAAGATAAAAATTTGTAGGCCTGCATTTTTGGTTAACCCATTAATCACTCAGAATAAGATTATTCTGCTACTATCAATAGTAAATTTAGTGTAAAATTAAATAGTGTTAGATTGTCCTCTGGGCTTGTGAGCTGAACTTTTGTAGTAAATACATTTTTATCTGGACTTTGAACTACAAGCCAAAATGAAAGGGCTTTTTTTTCTCTTTTTTTTTTTTTTGCTCTACAACCTAAATTTCTTTGTATTTTCCTCATACTTAAAAATCACAGCATTAAAAATTCAAGTGTTAGTCTCATACTAACATAGAGAAATACCATAGATTATTAAGTATAATTCAGTAAAATGATTTTAACAGAACTGGCTAGTTTATTGACTGATAAAAATATTAATACTATAAACAGGTGGGGGTGATTCAATTCTAATATCCCATAATGTAAGTACCAACTGAGAAAATAATTATTCTCCTAAAAAATGGTTTGTGCTCATGTTGCATATTTCTGCTGTTCTCCATTGTCTTCAATATTGGCCACTGCCAGAGGCAAGTATTAGACAAGACAGACAAATGGTCTGATCTAAAATGGCAAATTCTATGTTTCCTTAATACAGTCTCCTGGAATGACAGCAGTTATGTATTTTTAAGTCTGCTCTTCCATTATGGCGATAAATGGTTATTTAAATACAGTCAGGTTCAAATTACACTAGTGGAAAATGCAGCAGGGAAAAGTATCAAAGACAAAGAACTTTTAAATAAATCTCATCTCTCCTCCTGCCATATGAGGTAATTTCTATGCCAGATGGCAGATGTTTATGCTGATACTTAAAAGAAGTAAAAATTAAATGGATCTCAAAAACTTAATTGTTTTTAGGTTTAAAATGCTCTCAAATAAAGGGAGGTTGGTAGAGATTCCATTTTAAATAATCTCAAAAACTAAGGATATAATTTTAATTTGGAAAAAATTGTTAACTCTTAAGTAATTCATTCTTTTTTGCGTCCATTATTGAAGTTTGATATTATTCTCCAGGTAATTAAAAAATGTTACAAGTCATTGTTTTCTAGAAGTGATTGTGAAAAATCTTCAAAGGACTATCTTTTAATGTATGCTCTTCAAGACAGCAATAGATGAGGCATCTAGACCTTCTCAATCATTATGAATATCAGTATAAGTCAGAGAAGGTAATTAAGACTGTTTTATTATGAAGAAGATCAACACAATACAAATAACGTAGTGACTTCCTGAAACAAGCAATTGCTACATGAACAACTACTGTTTACACAAAATTGATCAACTTACCAATGAGAAAGATCTCCATCTCTTGAAAGCTCTGTATGGTAGAGAAAATTTTTATTATTATGACATTTAAATTTTTATTCAAAAAACAAACTTGACCTAATTATTACATGGAGGCTTTTCTTTCCTTTTGTGTAATCAAAAATAAGTTCTATTTTCTTGACCTGAAATGTGGGACAGATTTTAGCAGATATTTCTGGAAATCCCAACTGAAAGACAACTATAAGCTCAAATAACTCTAGCAATCACTTGATTTTTCTATATTTAAAACTGCGTGCCCCCCAAAAGTCCAAAACATATATTTTTCTTCTATAAACAATATAAAATGGTGGCCAAGTCTGGGAAAATAATATTTAGATCAGTAAATTATAGTGAAACTTATTCTAATTTTTAGTAAAAGGAACTAGAAAATCTGTAATATTCTTAAACTTCTGTACTCTGAACAATCAATTCAACAAAATTTAATTGAGTCCCAAAGAGTTCAATATTTTACTATACACAGAAATATGGTTTCTGTGCAAGCAGAAATATGAAACAATCTCTTCCCCCAATTTGCTTACTTTTGTGTGTGTGTGTGAAGACAGAAGCTTTTAGAAAAAATAGTTTAATTATCCAAAGCTAAGCTTCAGCTTTATTTTTAGTTCTTCACAAAGCCTAAAAAAATTCCTGTTGAATTTATTTGAGGCAGAGTTACAGACTGCACAACCAACAAAGGACAATTTATGCTGATAATCTGTGCAATTCTGACTTCCCCTGAGTGCATAGCGCCTCTTGTAATAAAGACTTCAGACTCAACAAGTTCTGTCCATATTTTGCTAGAGAGCAGAAATCCTTAACAGAGTGTTCTCCACTCTTCAATAGGCCACAGATGCTCTCACAAATCAGGTCTAGCTGCCTTTTCAGATTATTACCGTCGTAATGAAGGACAATGAGTGGGTCCATGGAATTCTAGAATGGAACCTATGGAAAAGAGTATTACACACTGTGTGTCAGGTAGAGGACAAGCGAAGCTGCAGTAGCAAAGATACCCCAAAATACAATCACTGAAATAAAAAGGAATTCTATTTCTCACATTGAACAGTGCAGGGATAGGTGAGAGTTTCAGAACACGTAGATAGCTTTGCTTTATCTAGATGCCTTCTGCCTTGCCTTTCTACCATCCCCTAAAAGCTGCCCATCTAACATGGGTGAAGTTGGCTTACCACCACTCCTCAAAAGGAGAAGGAAGTAGATGGCAAGCAGTGTTATTGTTAAGGAAATAACCTAGGTTGAACATATAATCTAGCTGCTAGGAGGCTGAGAAATGCAGTCCTTAGCTAGATAGCCATGTGCCCTACTAAAACTGGAGGGTAGGGGTAGGGATTCTATTCATGCAAGAAAGAAGGGTGGGGCCAGCCAAGTGGCGCAATGATTAAGAACTGGCTTGGGACGCCAGAGGGCCCGGTTCCGATCCCACATATGAGGGCCAGTGACACTGCCCTCCACAGCTAAGATGCTGAACAACAGCTCAACCTGGAGCTGGGCTGCTGTGAGTCGC
>NW_017731426.1:4147286-4151247 GCF_001890085.2 Hipposideros armiger | reverse complement strand
CACAACTAGACTGAAGAACAAAACGACAGCAACTTGTCTGTTCCCCTTCCCCCAATACCCCAGTGCTGTTCCCATCCCCCTAATTCCCCAATAAAAAATCTTAAAAAAAAAACAAAAAACGAAAGAAGGGAGAATAGATACTGGGCAATTAGCAGTCTGTACCTTAAACATTTAATAAATGGTTTATAAAATAATATTTTGGGTTGCTCTATCTCCCTACAAATGTTTCCTGAGTGCCTACTTTGTACAGAGCACTATGTTAGGGATTTTTAAATATATACCAACACAGAACTTTTGATATTTTTAGAGAAATAAACTACAGTTGACCTTTGAACAACGCAGGTTAGAACTGTGCAAGTCTACTTATACATAGACTTTTTTCAATAAATACTGTAAACATGTTTTCTCTTTTTTATGATTTTCTTAATAGCATTTTCTTTTCTCTATGTTAGTTTTTTGTAAGAATACAGTATATAATACATGTAATATACAAAATAATTGTGTTAATCGACTGTTTATGTTGTTGGTAAGGCTTCTGGCCAGTGGTAGGCTATTAGTAAAATTTTGGGTGAGTCAAAATTAATTGCAGATTTTTGACTGCACATAGGGGTTGATACCCCAACCCCTGTATTGTCCAAGGGTCAATTGTATATACACTGAATGCCACCAATAATAATATTGATAATGTTGCTAATAATGTACTATATCATAGATGCTAAATGAGTGGTACAGAAGATGTGTGATGTTCGTACTCAGCGTTCATTTGCTGATAGGAGGATGGCAGCCAGCTCATGAAAGCCTATTCTTACTGTACACTTTTCACACAATAAAAACAAGGACACAATATGAATAAGGTCATTTCAGCCTTCAAACCATAAACAAAAATCAAACTTTTTATCTTAAAAAAATTACATATATACATATATAACATTGTTTATCTACATATATATGTACGTAAATTGACAAGAGCATGCTTATTTTTATTAATTTTGACATAGATATTATGCCTCTACTCACCTTTCAGTTAAACAGCATTTGTTCTTATTGTTCGTGAGGTTGAATCAATCAGCAGCATCCTCTAATGATGGAAGCAGATGGAAATAGAATGAGTGTCTGAATCTTCCTCAAGGGCACTGTAGAGGATGCTGCACCCTTAACTGAAAATTGCTCAGTTTTGCAATAGAGTTGGCCAATGTAGACATAGTCTTATATTTTCACTAATTTTGAATTAATACTCCAGAAGCCAGCAGCTGACAATGAGCCTGAACAGTTGGTTTCACACCTGAGGCCTCTTTTAAAAGACCATTCTCATCACAGTCAAACAACAGGAGGATATATTAGAGGGGGAAATGAGTGCATTTTCTCTAAGACTACTTAAGGAGGAGTTTCTCTTCAACTAATTAAGATTCAATTCTATTTCAGAAACTAATGTCTGAAGCAGGCATTCTGTTTGGGGTTATTAATAAATGAAAGCAGAAGGTTCCAGAACTCTCAAAATGGTAATTTTTTGCTTGGTGGATGCTCAGTAAAAGTACTTGCTGAAAACGAGTAGAGACTAATATTTTAAACATAATATCAAATTTCAAGGTGAATGATTATGGTATATAAAGTTATTAATAAAATTTAAGAATTTTAAAGTGGAATAAATGACATCCTTGACTATTTAAAAACATTCTGGGGCCAGCTCAGTGGTGCGTTGGTTAGGAGTAGGCTTGGGACACCAGCTCTGAGCAGTAGGGCCCGGGTTTGGATCCCACATGAGGGCCAGTGATGCTGCACCCTCTACAGCTAAGATGGCGAACAACAGCTCCACCTGGAGCTGGGTAGCTGTGAATCACCAGGGACAGCGTGGGCTGCAGTGGGGCTGACCAGCAGCTGGCGTGCACTTTCCTTAGCTGCTGTGAGTGGCCGTGAGTGGCCGTCCGATGGCTGGCGAGACACTGCCTCAGCTGAGAAGAGCACAATGATAATACCAACATGGGTCAGTGAAGCGATGTCCTCCACAACTAGACTGAAGAACAAAACGGACAGCAACTTGTCTGGTCCTCTTCCCCGATTCCCCAACGCTGCTCCCCACCCTCAATTCCCCAATAAAATCTTTAAAAACAAAATTAAAAATAAATAAATAAGTAAAAAACAAAAACATCTCTGAGCCTCTCAACGTTAATTTTGCAGGCTCTTAGAATTCTTAGATGTCTGGGGTGAACAAAAGACTGAAATCTGTCTGTTTTTATTTTATTCAGGAGAGATTGGATATAACATGAGTTATAGTTCCCTTTTGAAAGGAAAAATATTTAAATATGCATATTACACTTACATATTGGATGTGATGGTGCATGTACCCCAATTCAAAAAGATCAGCTGGCTTAAGCCAGAAAATGCTAATGTAGCGTGGAGAAAAATACTTTTGCCTGGCAACTTCAATTAGCCTTCAAAAGTTGTCTGAGTTGTGCTCTGTATTTCTGTATTATAAATTGCTGCACATGTAAGTAATAGGCCAGAAAGCGCTGTCTTGCCTTTCATACAATGCATCTTTCACAGTCTTGAAGGCGGATGCTACATTTACCTTCCAGTGATAATCACACCACATGAGGTTAGTGACTGCCAAAAGCCCTTAGATTTGTATTTCATATCATATGACAAAACCAATTTTTTTTCAAGTAAAAGAACCCTCTCTGTGGTGTTTCCTGTCATTTTAATAGCAGAAATAGGCATTCACCAAAGCCATCTGCCACCCACATGATGTCTCAGGGTCAGACTTCCTTTTACAAGTTGCATAGAACTGGATTATCAGGGAGAAAAGAAGTGATAGTTATCAGTGCTACCAAACTGTGGGACACGTAAAATCTTTAGGAAAAAAGGGAAGAAACATCAAAACATTCAACATTCAATAGACTTCAGGGTGGGCATGTTTTTTAGTGCCTGACACAAAAGAGGTGTGTTAAGAGAGAGAAAAATAGAGTTACTTATTTAACTCCATTATATTTGCTACCAGTTTCCATCCTGTGGAAAAATATATCTAATTGAGATTCTTGTAGTTTTCTGGAGTTCATTCTGTCCTATGTTGATATAAACAATATCCTTCGTTCTTCTTTCGTTCAACTAGTTCATATTTAATGACCTCAAAATAGCAATTTTTTATCCTTTGGTGTAATATCAAAACTGTTCTTAGGCCAAGCTTTATGAATTTAAGATTAGATGACAAAAGTCGCTGTATTAGTTGCTTTGTCATGGCCAACTTTTAATAACGACACATTCTCTTTCTAAAAGTATTCTGTCAAAGTCCAATTATAACTCAGATCATTATGCTGTATACCTTAAACTTATACAGTGCTGTATGTCAATTATATATCTCAATAAAACTGGAAAAATGAAAAAAGAAATCCAATTACATACAGTAGAATCCTTCATTTTTCATCAGAAATATTATGCTTAACCTAGACAGTTGTTCAAAAAATTCAGGGTTCTGTGAGAGGAATGGTGGGGCAAAGATCCTAAACTATCTATAAGTTCATTTCTTCTTTATCCAGGGCACAAAATTACACTACATTTCCCATACTCCTTTGAGGTTCAGTACGGCTATGTGACTCCTTACCAATAAATGTGAACAGAAGTAAAAAATGGTATGTGTCCTTTAAAAAAAAACACAAAAAACCCCACAATCACTGTAGTAATCAGCTTATTGTATACATTAATCATTCTTGAACATAAAAACAATTAAGTCTTTAAATACACACAAGTATTTCCATTAAAATGAAATTTTACCCTGACTTCCAGAGATATCTAAATAGTTAAAAACATAAGAAAATTAAGAGCTATTAGTTATGTATTAACTGAGAAACCACACACAACCAAAGAATATGAAAGAGAGGTTGAAAAGATGAAGGGGTTGAAGGGGTTGGGAAATGTGAATAAGATGAAGGGGTTGAAGGGGTTGGGAGATGTGAATAAGATGAAGGGG
>NW_017731426.1:4135476-4147226 GCF_001890085.2 Hipposideros armiger | reverse complement strand
TGAAGGGGTTGGGAGATGTGAATAAGATGAAGGGGATGAAGGGGTTGGGAGATGTGAAGTTGTTGGGAATGAAGCTCATCATACTTTACGTACTAACAGCTCCAATCCATTTCAATGTTAACCAGTTAAACAGCTCTGAAAATACAAGGTGTGGGTAGAATTGAATCTTGTTGGTCATACTTTTCCATAAGATGCAGGTACTTCCCAGTACAATGAATAAACAGTTTCATATTCTTCACCTTTCTTTTCATAACTGTTTTGAGTTCGAAAGGATTCCACTTAAAAACCATATCCTACTGGTCAGTGGAGCTTTTCTTCCATGTCCAAGCACACATCATACCACCACCCTTCACCTCGCCATTATCCAAAGTTAAGTCAATAGGGAAGGTTTCAAGTCTCATATTGAGTATACATCTGGAGAACAGGCTGGTCACACACACACACTTCTCTGCTAAGAGACAGAGTTGGTGTAGAAGCACAGTATTTCTAGTTTGTTTTTCCAAGAGTGTATAACACACAGCACTACTGCATCATGTACACAAGGAAACATGAGCCATAGGCTCACAGAAAGCAATCAGATGGAAATTGAAATGACCTTCTCATTGAGAATCCCCATCTTTATTTGTGAGGTTATCCAACCATTCCCTTAATATTACATCATGTGTATTGCAGAGGACTACGAAGCTCTGGGCACCAAAATGGAAGGATCCTCCGTGTCAGAGTCATCGCATGAAACCTGGTGACAAGTAGGAACATCCAATTGACCATCACTTGAGCAGAAAACACATACCTATTATGTTAAGGCACTGACATGCTGAGTTTGTCCCAGTAATACTGATGAGTACCTCTCTATAGGAATCCAAGGAATACTATATGGTTCATGAAGGTCTGCTCTACCGTACTCTACGATTTAATTCCAACACTGATAGCTTGTTGATTGGGCGTTACACTTGCCCTTTGGCACACAGCCCTTGCTTAATTATTATCTTAGGCTCTTCAATTTAAATTTTTAATCATATTATTATCTGAAACCATATCACTGTGAGGGTAAAAGCAATCACTCTTTTACCAAAAACACTACCCATTTTTCCAAAGGAAGAAAAACAACAGAAACCATTTCTCTAGTTCCTACCAGCCAGGAAAAAGAAGGAAGAAGAATCATGGAAGCTTTTCCAACCTGTGACATTAGATAGATAACAGTGAGAAAAATAATGGGATAAATATTACTCTGTGTTTCTACTGCATGAAGTGTTTCATAATTAACATTCACTACGTGCCACAGAGTATGAAAAGTGCTTTTACATAGATTCCTTTAAATAATTCTCATGACATAAAGTTAGTAGTATTTTTATCCCACTTTACAGATGAAGCTTATGACAGTTAAGTAACTTGCTCATAGTCACATATCCAGTAAGTGATGAAACTGGAAATCAAATCCAGGCCGATTCATTGAAATAGCCTGTTATCCTCTTAGCTTCAGTTGTCCCCAAAGCAACCTAAGTTTTTGTCTATTATTTTGTCACTTCTATTTTGTTTACTATTAGTTATTTGCTCAAGGTCCACATTGCCCATTTAGCCTACATCTTCCTCAGAATCTTCTCTGAAACCTCTTCCACTGTGCAAGTAGGTCGAATAATTACCAATAGTATATGGTTTAAGAGACACTCAGGAAGCTTCCTGCTTTATAATATCTCCTTTAGTGGCCTGCTATAGAGCCTAAAACTTACCTTTTAAGAGTAGTTTATTAAGGTTAAGGGACCACATCACCAAACATCTACTAAAACACAGATGCCCCTATAAGTGTTTAATCATCCACTAAAATAAACATTCATTTTTTTAAAAAAAACAAAGCCATTGCAATGTAATCTGAATTTAGATATGAGATTGTTTACCAATGATGAGCATAGAGAATGGGTTAGATACGATTAAGCTAAAGGTGACTAACAACAAAACCCACAACACCCAGAACATGAAGCATTTCTACCAGAAAATCTGACCTGAATTAGATACCATCAAGGGAAGCCTGAGGTGGCCTCAAGCAGTGTGGGAACATCACAATGAAGAAGAGAGTCACAATAGGTGGAACAGAGACCATTCGAAGGGGGACAAAGATCTTAAATGGAAGCTAGAGGTAGAGGCAATGTTAAGGAAATTTCCATTTGGTCTAGATCTATCTACGTCCTGGGTAGCCTGTCTCACCTTACCCTCCATGAACTCCAATCTCCAGCCAACCACCTGGCTCCTAAAGTTCTCTCAATTTCTGATTTCTTCAGCAAAAGTTGTCAGACCATGCTTTCCACTCACCATTTCATTGGATGATAATAATAGTTAAAGTGGACATTTGATTTTTGATTCAAACCATTGTGAGGGGGCACTATTTATAAGATAACCAGGCTATCCCAGGCAACCCAGATGTTATGTCATCCTAATAACTAATAGGCAATGCCCTGTTTGTCATAAAGTTCTAACAGACTCTTATAGTTTTAAGTTTTTATAATTTAATAGTAATAGGCAGCCCAGAGTTGTTACCAAAGTTCAGTAGTGCTGTGAGTATAAAATACTACCCCAAATTGTTTGGAACCATGTGGATTTCTGTTAGAATTCCCAGTTTTCTCATCTCTAGCTCAGCAGAATAGGTCATATAGCTTCTCTAACAAGCCACTACTTCCCACTGAACATGGAGACTTCACAATGTACTTAACCTTGATGGAGGGAAACCTTGTATCTAATAAAGAGAAATAAAAATTCCGAATTACTGCAAAGCACTGCAGCAAGCAAGCTGCAATTCCAGTCATACGAAGCCTCTGTTTACAGTAAAATGATGATATGAATCACAATGACTCTCATATAAGGACTCAACTGCCTACCTAGTCAAATTCCATGTATTTATAATATATAATTTCATTTTCATACAAGCTTATTACACATATTAAAGCAATACTTTTCCTTGTACAGCCAAGATTCATTGATAAAACAATGAAGTGAACTAACACCCTTCCTAAATAAAGTTTCACCAATAGCACCGTATGTTAATGGACCTATTTCATTGTTAATGTGACTGACTGCTTATTGATTCTTGCAGGAATCCAGCAAGGGTTTCAGAGTACAATTTAGTTTGGAGAGCTCTGGGTCCAACATCTATGCTCAATTACAACTTTCAGAAGGGGAGATCAATAAAATTTAAATTGCTTATGGTAATCACAACTTCAAATCATTGCGATCAGCATAAGCAATCTGCTGACCCCAGCCAAGCTCCTAAATTGAAACTTGTAATGAGTGGTCATTTAGTTTGGGTCCATTCATATTATTTTGGAGGCAGGTGATGAACAATTAAAGATCAGCCAGCACCTTCTCTGCACAACATTCCCATCTTTATTCCCAAAGTATTAATATGCAGTAACCCTCGGGTTCACGCTTTTGCACTTCTTTAATGGGTATTCTGTATGAATAAGCAATTATATTTTCTATTAAACAATTTCAGTGTAATTGAATTAGCAGTTATAATATTGCTAGGGCAAGCAAAAGCTTTCCTAGGGAAAAATTAAGTGATATTGGGTAGTGCAAATTAATTTATAGAACTGAAAAATGTAACCAATTAAATAGAATTGCCTTTGCCTCCCCCCTTCCTCCAAAATACAATTAAGCAGCACATTGTTTCAAAGAATATGTTTCAGAGCAATTTGTTTTCAATCATAATAGCTGTTTTTCATTCATTATGAAAAGCTGTCTATTATAATGAAAATTTCATAGGCAGTTTTCCTTGACAAAGCAGGTTGCAAGTTTAAACAAAGATAGCCTACAGATTACTTCCTAGATAAGGAGTCACCTTAGAATTACATTTTAATAAATCATTGAAAATAAATCTTCTGCATTACAGCATGAAGGTTTCAGAGAAAGAAAAAGCAAATAGAGAGAAACTAATCAATGAAAATCTCCTGCTGCCAATATAATAATAGATGGACCAATGCTAATATATAAAGTGTATTACACTCACACACACAGCCAAAAAGAAAAATGTAAGATAAATATCACGGAAGTCAACTGTCACAAATGAGACTTGAGTAATAATCCCATCTTTACCATTCATCATTCCTACTGTGCCTCCTCCAAGCACTTTACTGAATTATAAAGTAGGGTATTTAGGCCACACTTTTTGAAACCTAATAAGATGGCCATCTTTATATTACTACTAAGGTTTAAAGCATCCTACCAAGTTTTTCAAAACAAAGCAAACTGTAAATATATACATATACCTGTAATATATATAGATACACAGATAGATAGATAGATAGATAGTATATACATATATAGAGAGATATATTTGTATATATTTTGAAAGAAATTTAAAACTATAGTTGGAAGAATTCTAAATAAGTATACATTAGTAAGAAATTTGTAGTAAAAATAGTAATACCATGTCATTTCTTTTCATTAATTCCTGTATCTGAAAAGATCAGTGCAGGAGCCATGGGTCTTTCCCCATGAATTCTATAAAAAGGGTGGTTTACAGTCTTTATAGTTCTTTGGACTTTTTGGATAGAACTTAAAAGGTTTTTATGCAGGGGATGACAAGTCAGGTTTATAATTTAGGTGCAGTGGGGACTGACCGAAAGGGCAGAATGTCCCAGTGAGAGGGAGGGCTCTTAGTGACTCATGCATTAGTCCAGGTTAGGAGGTGGGCATTTGAATTAAGGAAGAAGTGAAGAAGGAAATGAATGCCATCAGTTTTCAGAAGCTGAACTGACAGAATTTCACATCTGATTGACTGTGGAAAGGTGGAGGACTTGAAGATAGCTTGAGGTTTCCATTTTGAAAAAACTGGAAGGCTGATAATGCTATTTATGAGTTAGGGAATGTAGATTAAGGAGTATGTAGGGAGGTGACTAGGTTCATGTGTTAATTAAGAGCATTTTCAAAATACTGAATTAGATGAATGTTCTTCCTGGGCCCTCTGCTTCTACTGGGACAATAGTGATTGAAAAAGGCATTTATTGCAGAGATAAGTACTGATAGAATGTAGGTAAGTTTATCTTTGCATATTCCCATCTACTTTTTTAAATTTATCCTGTGAGTTAGGCCCATTGTCTGAGAGAGTATGGCTTCTGTACTTTAACGAATTTTTTTTGCAATCTACTAATATAGCTATCTTTGGATTACTACTAAGGTTTAAAGGCATACTATCAATTTTCTCCAAAAAGATGGAAAATATAAGTATATTATAGTTATTATTCAGCCTCTGAAATTTAATGATAAACATAGTGAAAAATGATTTGAAGATGCTACAATTTCATCTAACATTCAGAAAACGTTTGACAAAAATCTATATTCATTTAAAACAAATAGATATCAAAATCCTCCAATTGGGAAAAATAATGAAGCTAAGTGTTTCTAGAGTTCATAAAATAAAAAAAAAAAGAAAAGAAAAGAAAAGTTAAACAAACTGAAACCAGAGGTTTTAATTTTTTTTTTTTCCCCTTAATTATGGAGACATCCTGGGCCGGCCAAGTGGCGCGTTGGTTAAGAGCTGGCTTGGGATGCCAGCTCTGAGTAGGAGGGCCCTGATTCAGATCTCACATGAGGGCCAATGACACTGCGCCCTCTACAGCTAAGATGGTGAACAACAACTCAACCTGGAGCTGGGCTGCCGTGAGTCGCCAGCAACGGCGTAGGCTGCAGTGAGGCTGCAGTGCGCTGCCGTAAAGCTACAGTGAGTGGCTGGCAGCCGGTGTGAGCTGCCAAGAGCCACCATGAGCGGCCGTCCAGTGGTCGGCAACTGATCTGTCTCACCCTGGAAGAGACCAATGATAATACCAACATGGGCCAGTGAATCAATGTTCTCCACAACTAGACTGAAGAACAAAAGGACAGCAACTTGTCTGTTCCCCTTCCCTGATTCCCCAGTGCTGTTCCCCTCCCCCAAATACCCAATAAATTCTTAAAAAAAAAAAAGTGGAGACATCCTGGAGCCTGGCATAATATCTATCACATAATAGAAACTCAATAAATGTACAATAAATGTGTATGTTCGAAATGTAAAGTGGACGAATGTATATATGTTTTAAGTTGTCTATATACTAAGGAAGTTGTTCACACATTTTAGTATCAAACAAATGAAGATATTCTGGCATTTAATAATTTACTATAACTCTCTCTCTCTGCACACACACACACACACACACACACACACACACATCTCAAAGTAATTTATCCATCATCTGCTTTGTTTCAATAACTTACTGCTGAAATTTTTACGGTTCCATAATACTAACAATATGGTTCATATTTGAAATTTTTTGAAATAGTTGCAAAATGTATAAATTTCGGGGATAAGGAAATCTTTCTTTGCGTTATGTGACCATTACAAACTTAACTATCTGATACCTAATTCTGAAATTCCAGATCTGATTAGGCACAGCAATAGAAGAAGTATTTCTCATTTCACACAAAGTTACCTTGTCCATCCATGCTCATGCAGAGATTATTTTTCACATGATGAGGCTGCTTGATTCTGATGTTTCCTTTCATTCTTTAGCATCATCTGCTTTAACCCCTGAAGACTCTCTTGCGCTATTCAGCCTTTCCATGCACCCAATCCTTAATAAAACATAACTTAAAACTTCAGTTCACTTTATCCAACATTTATTAAATACCTGCCAAGTGCTATGATAGGTGGGAAAAAAAAGCTGAATTAAATTCCTTCTTAGAGCATTTCTTCTTCCTTGGTGCTATCAGTGGTTAGGAGTGACTGCTGTGAATAATACAGTGGGCCCTTTACTGTGTAGCTTTTAAAACTCCTTTTCCACATATATAAAATGGAGATCAAAATGGTGCCCACATCATACATTTGTTATGGAAAAATGCAACGTTGTGTATAAAATTTAAAACAGTCCCTGAAATATAGTATGTGCTCAGTTAATATTGTCTATTATTTTCCTTTGCGCAGATCTATTTTTCAAACCAGTAGAATAAATTACCACAGGACTATTGCATGTTTGATATACTTACATCCAATTATTGTCCTCAAAATTCTGTGAAAAATACCTTCCTTAGCCAATATCAAAGTTTTCATTGCAACATATTTATATATACTTATTAATCATTTACTGCAGACCAGGCACTGGTGATACAAATATGGATAAGATTTGTTTCCAGTGTGGAATGGAGTCAAATGAACTCTCTTCCTTCACATTCTTCCTAATGTGAGATACCTGACACCATCTTTTCCTGGTTCTCATATCTCCCAATTCTTTTCTCTTTGTCTATTCAAATTTATTGGACTTTTTTTTACATTAATTACAAGTTTCATCAATGATTCAACTTTGGCGCCTTAAATTTCTCTTTTATTCATTCTTACCTAAGAAACATTTTCACTCATATGGTGGCCACTTTTTTCCAGCAGTAAAATTATGCCTAAAATGATTTATCCTTGATCTCTTCTCCCTCTATATATTTTCAGGTTAATTTGGGATATCAGAAATCAAATGTGTGAGACAGCTTAGTCATAGTTGAAAAAGAAAGGACTTTAGGGTCAAATGTCTGTCTGATCCCTAGCTATGTAATTTATTACCTGTGTGACTTTGGTCAACTTATTTCTTTCTCTTTTCTTCATTTTTACAATGAGAATAATTTCACCTACCTTTTTCAGGTTACAATGAGGATAAATTGAGATAGTGAAGTAGGGTGTTTTGTATAATGCACTTGTTATCTAAGTGTCATCGGAAAGAGAAAAATTAGAGAGATTAAATTATTGCTATTTAATCATTTAATGTATATTTCTTGTGAAGCATCCAGAATTATCTACATAAAATATGTGAAATAGATAGTCTTCACTTTAAAATCTTATTTAACAACTTAATTTGTCTATCAGAAAACAACCATTTATAAATGGAATTATTTATAGCAGTGTACTATTATTAGTAAGCTGAAGCCTAGGTGGTGGGAAGTATGTTGTGTTTGGATTTAGGAATCTGAATTCCAGGCCCAGCTCTGCCACT
Organism: Hipposideros armiger; assembly: GCF_001890085.2. NCBI lineage: Eukaryota > Metazoa > Chordata > Mammalia > Chiroptera > Hipposideridae > Hipposideros > Hipposideros armiger. Next base: position 4,139,232 of record NW_017731426.1, on the reverse strand, counting down.
GGTTGTATGTTCAATGGGTAAGTCACTTAATTTCTCAGGCTGAGGTATTCTCATGTAAAAGATATGTGTATTTCTAAAGTTCCTTCCAACTCTATCATTTTATGATACTAATCATTCACTTTTTTTTCAAAGTTAAACCTTAAGGTATGGGTTGAATTGTGCCGTTTCAAAACTCATATGTTGAAGTCCTCATTTCCAATAGCTCAGAATGTGACCTTATGTGGAAATAGGGTCAATGCAGACGTAAAGCTAAGATGAGGTCGTACTGGATTGGGCTGAGGGGCTGATTCAATATGACTGGTGTCCTTATAAAAGGGGGAAATTTGGAGGCAGACATGCACACAGGGAAAATGTCATGTGAAGATGAAGGCAGAATTCGAGCTGATACTTCTACAAGCTGAGAGACAGCAAAGATTCCAGGCAAAGCACAGAAGAAAGAGGAGCCTCACCAAACAGATGCTTTCTTACAAGCCTCAGAAGGGACCAACCTTGAGGACACCTTGGTCTCAGACTTGTAGCCTTCAGAATTGTGAGACAATACATTTCTGTTGTGTAAGCCACCCTTTTTGGAGTGCTTTGTTATGGCAGCCCTAGGAACTGTACATTTTATGCCATAATTAACTAAAAAATGCTGAGCTTCAGTTATGATATAAATATATATGCATATATACGTATTTGTATGTATGAGTATGTATAAATAATATAAAGTGCACCACCAGGGCATGCATTTGATTGTTTTATTGTTTAAGTAAAGACCGCTGATTGAAATATTGAACAATTAAAGAGCAAATTCAATTATTGAACATTAGAATCTCAAATTGAGAAGAATATGTTTTCAGGAAAAGCTTCAAAATTATAACAGCTTTTTATATCAGAAAGGTCCCTAAATATATTGCCTTCTCTTTGAAGTCTAAGAGGATGTTGCTATCTCTAAATTGCCTCTCTCAGTTTTTAACAACTCCCTAAATGGGTTTCCTGAGCACATGAGAAGAGCACAAGAAGCTTTCCCTGTCAGCATTCTTGGTTCATATCACACTGGCTAGTTGCTTCTGTGGAATTTTGATTTTCTTATGAGCTGCTTTTCTCATTTGCCTTGCATTTCTTTCTGTTTCTCTTTATGAAGATGTGAACCTTGTGAAGGGAAAGTTCAGAACACTTTTATCAAATGTAAAAAATATCAAGTTGACCAATGCCTATAAAATAACCTGGGATGTAAACTTTTGTCCCAAAGACAGACCCTAATTAATCATTTAGGCACATCTTATCATAAAACTTTCCTCCATAAAACTAGGGGACCACTTCTAATTGACAAGATCTCAGGTCAGGGCCAGAAAATTTTAATGTCCTGTCATTCACAGGAACATAGTCATAAATGCTTCTATTACAAAATTTTTTAGAAATATTTTTTTAAATACTTTTTAGTTTATATAAATTTAAGAACATCAGCTCTGGAGTTAAACTGGATTGATCTCAAATCTCAGTTCTATAACTTTAATAGCTGGTACCTCTGGAATCATCACATAACCTCCACAAGCATGGGGTCCTCATCTGTACAAATAATAATATCAACCTTTCAAGATTGTTGAGTGGATTTTTAAGATAATGCATGTAAAGTACTTAACACAGCACTTGGAGCACAGTATTGAGCAACAAGTACTCAATAAAAGTTCTCTGCTGTATTCTTCTCAGCAATGGTAGTACTATTAATAGACTTCCAGTTTTCAGAGGCATTGTCAACAATGGGATATTTCAGTTTGTCAGACTGGGTACCTTCTAAGTGATCAAAAGGCAACTACACAGGTTCAAGTTTATTTGGGCCACTTCATTTCGACACAGTCTGACTTGGGCCTCTGAATATTAAGATGTGAATTTGAAAGTGTTCACTGGTATATGTTTTGTGCATAAACTCTCAGGGAAACAGCAATGTATGACACAGAGAAATAATAGAAAATAAAGACAGAAACTGCAAATAATTACTTGTACTTGAGTATCTCATCAAAAGACAAAGTAATACTTTGCAACTCTCTACAAGTCTCAGGACTTTATACACTAGCCACGTTTAGTTCCTTTGTCAGACCTGCCATTTTATGTATAATATAATACTGCTTAAGGTTATCAATCTTTAAAGAAGTATACCATTGTTTTATAGTCACTCCTGCTTTGCAATACAAATGACATAATTACTTGTTCTGGCTGGAGGGGGTCCAGTTCCTCTAGTTCATTTTTTAAATGCAAATCTTATTAAGTATTTTATCCTAAAATGGCTAATGCAAAAAGGGCAGTCCTAGACTAAGATGGACAACATGCCTAAAAAATAAATACTAGACGAATAATGAAACCTGAATTAAATCAGCGTACTGCAAACCGAATTGATTACTTATTGAAATATGTTAACATGGTGTAATGGGTAACTGCCAAAGTCAGATATACAATAATATTACATGAATCATTGTCAGATCATCATAAAGGTTTATAAAGCAATAAGAAATTTTAAAATCTTTTCCACCAAAATCCAGATGCTCATAAAAGAAAAATTACAGATAATACCCTGTATATTATACAGTTCAGTTAAAAAGACCCTTTTGGTTTTTACACGACCTATTTTTGTTTTTCTTCAAAATTCATAGGTCTGTTGTCAAATAGAATAATGGGCAGTTTTTCTATAAAATCTTACAAGAAACTTTTAAGAATCCTGAATGCATCATCTCCACTCAATTCATTTTATGATTTCAGCTATGGAACAAAGTCATTTTGAAAATCCCTTTTTATTTTGAAATGTGTAATACATATAAAAGTATATTTTGTGTACTTTTGTGTGTGTGCAGTTTAAAGAATAGAAAAATAAATATCACTCTACTTACCATTGTTCTAACTTAAAACAACATAGTTTCTGTTTTTGGAAAAATATATTTTCTATTTTACCTGGGTGAAACAATGCCTTTTAAGAGATTGTTTTAATCTTGAAGTTATTCTAAAAATAATCGAATTAAGTTGTTTGGTTGCTTAAAATATATGATTGATTTCTAGAATGTATCCATTACTACTTAGAATTTTTAAACTTACAGTTGTTTCAAAGTCCAGTCCACACAAACAACTTGCAATGTAATTTCTAAAACTGAAATGCAATACTTTGTACATTCGTTCAGTGTTTAAGAATTACAGAGCATTTTATACTGTTGTTACTCTGCAAGTTATTTATAAACTTAAAACGTACAATTCCTGAACCGTATTTATTAATTTCACAATGTTTAAATAGCAGTAGGGAAAAACTGGGGCAGAAAAATCAATCCAAGCTCCAATAACTGTACTACCCTTAAACTTTAAATTTGATCTTTCATGCCTCAGTTTCCCTATAGGTACATTTAAAAAACATACTAACATCCTCCCAGGATGGACAGGATATTTGAGTCTTTTGTATGCTTGATCGAAGAGAGCTCAACAAAGAGGGGAAAGCCCATGGACTCTTGCTGGGAAGAAAGTGGCTTCATTAGCACATCATAGGGGTGCCCCTTTGAAAATGTGTTAAATTGTGTTAGCAGTTTGGTTAAGAAATGGGAATATGACTGGTTTAAACTGGTCTCATTAATACACTAGTGTGATTCTGAGTTGGATTTGCAAGCCTGTTACAACATTTTCTCACTCCTTCCCCTAGAATTTCTTGCACTTTCTACCTCTCAGGTGCTGACTCTTATCAAGGCTCTGTTCTTGAGTGATTTCTAGCCCTAGGACTTTCCTTTGTTTCAGTCATCAAGACCT
>NW_017731426.1:4126251-4127219 GCF_001890085.2 Hipposideros armiger | reverse complement strand
CCTCTCTCTTTTTTGCTATCCTGGAAGCAAGGTCCACACATCTACTCCCCAGATGTGTATTAAAGAGTGGATCCATGTAATGCAAGAAGTGGATCATAGTAGTGACAGAGTCATTCCCTTCAGATCTCTGTTCAAGGCGTACTTGCCATTCAGTTGTATTGAGTTTAGTTAGCTGACAGCCTCCACCTGCAATGCAGAGGTAATATTGCCTAGCCATTTCTAACTAATGTGGGACTCCTCAAATTGGTAATGTTTGATTCAGAGTCCCCAAAGAGTTAACCAAGTCTTTCTCAGATTTGTATCATGGTATGAAACTCTTCCGCCCAAGTCTTCTTTCCCCTCACAGATATCAAATCAACATGATATGACAATCAGTCCTTTTCTCTCCCTTTATATCTTTCACAGGAGTAATCCTCTTCTCCCATCCCCCAATAAATCTCACATGCTCTTTAACCTTGCCTCAATGTTTGACACACTATGGAAGACAAACAACATCTAAAGAAAAAAAACATACTAAGCTAGCATGCTATATCCAATGAAATTAGCCTTCAAATTAGAAGGTAAAATAAAGATATTCTCAGACAAAGGGGAAACAACCTGAGAGAACGTGTCACCAGTAGCCCAACATTACAAGAAATATTAAAGGATTCATTTCAGGTTTAAGAAAAATAATCCAAGGTAGAGGAAGAGAGGTGAAGAGAAATAAACAGCTCTGGAATGGCTAAAATAAAAGACTATTGACTATTTAGAGCAATAATCATAATATTTTGTGGGTTTTTTTGTTTTGTTTTAAGATTGGAATTAAAGGCATGACTAAAATAGCAAAAAAAAAGTGAGTGTTAAATGGAGTATGACTGGTAGGAATAGCTTGCATTGCTTAGGATGTTTTAAAAATATTAATTTAAGGTACATTGTAATAAATTTTAGATATAAGTATCTAGGGTAACCACAAAACAATGATACCAAAA
>NW_017731426.1:4123698-4124985 GCF_001890085.2 Hipposideros armiger | reverse complement strand
CCTATTCCCCACGTCTATCCCATTTCATAATGCTTTAGTCCAATTAGCCTTCAACTAAAATCTCTCTTTCTGGAAATTTTTCCTCATTAAATCCTAATTCTTGACTTACCCCCCCAAATCCATACAAACCCTCCCTTTGCTAATTATACAAATTATAGAAGAATTTCAGTATGTGCTAGTTAATTTGATACATAACACAGAGTGTTTAAATAAAATATTTATTTTTCTGTCTTTTCTCAATTGTCTTATCTACTACCCTTTAAATATTGTTGTTCCTTAATTTTGCTGTTTTTAAATTTTTTCTCTCTGTAGTCCTTTTATAACCTTTCTTAAAATTCTCAACAACTCTTCTAGCTTCTTTTAACTACTAATATACAGATGACTCCCAATGCCTTCTCAACCTTTTCATCAGGATACACCAGAATTCCCTCAAACTCAACAAATCCCTTTACTTAGCAATCATTTATTAAGAGACTTCGGTTTTGGCCATGATAGAGCAGTAAGTCTTGAAATTAAATTCCCATGACAAACAACTATAAAACTTGGGATAATAGGTAAGGGAACTGTTTAAAGGCATTGGAAAGCAACTGAGGCATGGCTACAGCCCATGAAAAAGGAGAGGGCCATGGATGAAAACCATAATCACCCATCAGGATCTTGGACTTCTCCAAGGTTGCTGACCATGTGCAGGTAGAGCTTCCAGGAAGCCTGGCTGAGAACAGCTGCTGGGAGAGTATAGAATGCTCAACCAAGTCTATTCTGTTACGTCAAGATTAGGGTCCTTGCTGAGAAAGCCTTGTATCCTGACATATGATGGGTCATCTGCATATATATATCCAAAGATTTAGGCTCCCCAACTCCCCTGAATCCTCAGGTCTTGCATAGGTGGTCTAGTTAAGATATACTTCTTTATACTTTTTGCAAATGGAAAAACACTATAGAGTCTTCTGTCCCACAAGGTTATAGGGTCACCTTCAGGATTTTTTCCCCATCTCCTCTTTTGGATGCCAGGTCAAAAATTTGGTATAAGTCATAGCAAAAGCAAGTCAAGGATACACACTGGGTCTGATTAATGAGGAAAGAGACCATACTCCAAAAGAGCTTCAATAATTAGCCAGCATGTGTAGGAGGAACCTGGGGAGTACTTGGGCAACCGGATTTTGAGGGTTTTCTGATTAAGAGGACAAGCCATAAAACTAGATAAAGGATACTTTATTTACTTAGAGACATTCTTTCAGGATATGAATTTAACACTTGGCCAGGACCCCAGAGGATGGTGCAAATTTG
>NW_017731426.1:4119966-4121528 GCF_001890085.2 Hipposideros armiger | reverse complement strand
AGCTGAAGTCTGTTGGGCCCATCAAGTCATATAATTAGCAACCCATCATAAATCGGATTGTGTATCCTAAGCAGGACCAGGAGGCATAGGTAAGCTGTGTGAACAGGTTTCCCAGACCATATGTCACTTGCCATCATTGCATCAACATTTCCTCTTCAGTTTACACCTATGGCAATGTGAAAGATTCTGTATAACTACCTGCAGGAGGAAGAAACATCCCAATGGATGAATGGATTTGGTTAATGGGTGGATTGGCTTGGTATGTGGGTATAAGCTGAAAACGATGATACCTGCATTATAGTTAGTTACACTTGGAAGTGGTCTTGAAAGATATTCATAAAGCAAAATCTTCCCAGTGGGTGGAAGTTTTAGTGCTGCTTATGTCTATGCATACTTTGATAAAGGAAAAGTGCTCTGAGTTAAGAACACATAATGAATTAATGGGCAGTGGTAAATGGCTTGCACTATTTCTGAAGGAGATACCATCACTTTTTTGGCGAGTTGATTACTTTTGGCTCCTCCTGTCTTAAGAGGGCAAGTGACACTTTTACTGAGTAAGCATTTGAATTCTACCTGCAGAGCTTCAGTCACAACCATTATCTGAAGGCTTATAGAGTGTCTAATTCACAGCTGTGATGATTAATATTATGTGTCAACTTGGCTAGGCTATTGTACCCAGTTTTTGGTGAAACACCAGCCTGGATACTGCTGTGAAGGTATTTTTTAGATGTGATTAATATTGAAATCAGTGACTCTGAGTAAAGCAGATTAGCCTCCATAATGTTGGTGGGACTCAGACAATCAGTTGAAGGCCTTCAGAGAAAAGGTGGAGGCCCCCAAGGAAGGAATGAATTCCCCAGAGAGCCTTTGGAGTCAGGACTGCACCATCAATTCTTCTCTGAGTCTCTAGCCTCCTGCAAATTTTAGAGTTGCTAGCCCCCACAATCATGTGAGCCAATTCCTTATATTTATGAAATATACTCATACATATGTGTCTATCTATGAAAATAAATAAGTTGTTTCTCTGGAAAACCCTGACTAATACAAAAAGCATAGAATTCTACACATAATAGCACAGAGTGAAGAAGATGTAGAATCCACTGGTCCACTGAATCATGGGATTCCCTGGTCATATCACATGATATACCACCCAGAATTAGCCAGCCTTAGAACTTTGAAATGACCTGCTGGAGACACTGCTGAAGCACCAGCTCAGATGCAACAATCTGTGAAGATGGCGTACTATCTCTCAGGATGCAGTATTATTATTGAATGAGAGACCTATATAACACTGTACCCTGAAAGAAAACATGCATGCATACATGAACCAGGAGGCAGAAGTAGAGGTGGACCTACCTACCATCATTCCCAATGATCCAGTGGAGGACTTTGAGCTTTTCACCACCACATCTCTGGGTTCTATAGGGTTTGAGATTCTACTTCTCAAAACCGTCATATTCTTGTCAGGAGACATAGCAATTGACCTACATCCTATGATTGCCACCTGGGGCCATTGAAATTGTTAAGTCCAGGGAACAGCTGGCAAAAAACAAAAACAAAAA
>NW_017731426.1:4103038-4117436 GCF_001890085.2 Hipposideros armiger | reverse complement strand
GATATATATGAAACACTATGAGATGTCAACACAGTTCTCTCAATAACAAGTAGAACAAGCAGACTACCCATAGAATAGCCAACACAATATTGAAGTAGCAGAACCAAGTTGAAGGACTGACACCACCTGACTTCAAGACTTACTATAAAGCTATAATAATCAAGACAGTGTGGTACTGGTAAAGGAACAAACAAATAGATCAATGGAGCAAAATAGTCCAGAAGTAGATTCACATAAATATAGTCAACCAATCTTTAACAAAGGAGAAAAGGCAATTCAATAAAGACAAGGTAGACTTTCCAAGACATGATGCTAGAACAATTGGACATCCACATTAAAAAAAAAAATCTAGACACAAACCTTACACCCTTCATAAAATTAACTCAAAATGTACCATAAACTTAAATGTAAAATGCAAAATTATAAACTCCTTGGATATAACACAGGAGAAAATCCAGATGACCTTGAATATGACAAAGGCTTTTTAGATACAACACCAAAGACACAATCAAGAAAGAAATAATATATAAGATTGACTTCAGTAACATTCAAAACTCTGCTCTGTTGAGAGATAATGTCAAGAGAATGAAAAGACAAGCAACAGGTCAGGAGAAAATATTTGCAAAAGACACACCTGATAAAGAGCTATTGCCCAAAATATGCAAAGAGCTCTTAAAACTCAACAATAAGAAAATGAATAACCCGATTTAAAAAATGGGCTAAAGCCCTTAAAATACACTTTAAAAAAGAACTTATATAGATGGCAAATAACCATATGAAAAGATGCTCCACATCACGTCATCAATGAAATGCAAATTAAAACAAAAATGAGATATTACTACATACCTGTTAGAATGGCCAAAATCCAAAACACTGACACAAAATGCTGGTGAGAATGTAGAGCAAGAGGCAGTCTCATTCTCATTCATTGCTGGTAGGAATGCAAGATGGTACAGCCTCTTTGGAAAACAGTTTCTTATAAAACTAAATATACTTTTACCATACAACTCAGCAATTATACTTCTTGGTATTTACCCAAAATAGTTGAAGACTTATGTTTACACAAAAACTTGCATGTGGATGTTTATAACAGCTTCATTCATGATTGCCAGAATTTGGAAGCAATCAAGATGTCCTTCAGTAGGTGAATGGATAATAAACTGTGACATCTAAGCGATGGAATATTATTCAGTACTAAAAATAAATGAGCTAGCAAGCTACAAAAAGACATAAAGGAACTATAAATACATATTACTAAATGAAAGAAGTCATTCTAAAAAGACTGCATGCTGTATGGCTCTAACTATATAACATTTTGGAAAAGGTGCAGATGATCTTTAGGGCAACAAAATCATTTTGTATGACACTATAATGGTGGACATATGTCATTATACATTTGTCCAAACCCGTAGAACATACATCACTGAGTGAACCCTAAGGTAAACTATGGACTTGAATGTGAATGATGTGTAAATGTAGGTTTGTCAGTTGTAGCAAATGAAGCATGTTGTTGTGGGATGTTGATAGTGGGGGAGGGTGTGCATGTGTGGGGGAAGAGAGTATAAGAGAGCTCTGTAATTTCTACGCAATTTTGCTCTGAACCTAAAATTGCTCTGAAAAAATAAAATACATTTAAGTTCCAAAACCTCAAAAAGGAAATCAATAAGAATAAGATTTGAAGAAAGGACAAACCAAATTTATCTAATTAACATATATAGAACATTACACACAACACAGCAAAATGCGTATTCTTCTCTAGTGCACATAACACATTTACCAAAATAGACCATATTCTGTTTTTAAAATAAGCCTTGACAAATTCCTAAGGATTTAAATCATATTCTGATTACTGAAGTATTAAATTAGAACTGAATAACAGATTACTAGAAAATCTAAATATTTAGAAATTGAGCAACACACTTCTAAATAAGCCTTGATTCAGAGAACAAATCACAAGGGAAATTAGAAAATATTTTGAGTTAAATGATAATAAAAACACATGTCAAAATTTATAGGATTCAGCTAAAGCAGGCTTAGCAAGAATTTTATAGTTTTATATGCATGCGTTAGAAAAGAAGAATGCTCTAAAATCAATAATTTAAGCTTCTACCTCAAAAAATAAGAAAAAGAAGAGCACACTAAATTCAAAACAAGTAGAAGGCAGAAAATAATTCAGGTAAGAGCAAAATTAGGTATGCAATAGAGACAATCAACAAAGCCAAAAGTTGTGCTTCGAAAGATAAATGAAAATTCATAAACTACTGTTAATAGTAAGTTGAACACCCCCAAAATAAGAGAGAGAGTAAAAACCACAAATTAACACTATCCAAAGTGGAAAAGGGAACATAGGTACGTATTGTAAAGACATTAAATAGTTAATAAAGTGAATTTTAAAGGAACTTACATTCACTAAATTAAAAAAAAAATCAACGAAATGAAAAAAATCCTTGAAAAGTACAAGTTACCAAAACTGACACAGGAATAGGAAATCTAAGTAGTTTTATGTCTGTTAAAGTGTTTTTATCTAAATTAAAATGAATTAGTTCAATATTATTCCAATTAAGCTTAAAACTGAATTTTTGAAGTGTGGGTGGGAATCGACAAGCTGATTCTAAAATTTATATGAAAAATTAGGGACATAGAATATTAAAGGTATAAAGTTCAAAGTTAGAGGACTGAATCTACCAGATTTCAAGATACAGTAAGACAAATCTACCAATGATATATAATAGACAATCCAAAAGTGAACCTACACATACATTTACCCAATTTATGACAAAGTTCCCAATACAAGCTAGTGGGAATAAAGATGGTCTTTTCAATAAATGGTTCTGGAGAAACTGTATGTGTCTATGGGATGTAAATAAAACTTGAACATTTCCACCACACACGATACAGAAAAATAAATTTGAGGTATAGACATAAATTTGAAAGTTAATCAAATTTTTAAACATAGAAAAATATCTTCATGAACTTGGGTGAAGAAAATATTTTTTGAAATGATATAAAAAGAGCTAATAAATAAAAGAAAAAGTGATAAATTAGACTCAATTACGAGCTTTTGCTCATCAAAGAAAGTCAAACCATATGTCAGAAAATATATTTATAATACATTTGACAAAGGAATTCTACCCAGATATATAGAGAGCTCCAATAAATTAATAGGAAAAAGACAAACAACCCAATAAAAGTATGCAAAAAAAATTTAAGATACAATTTACAAAAGATGATATCCAAATGGTCAATAAGTATATAAAAATTTGCTCAACATTATTATTCATTAAGGAAATCTAATTCAATTTACAAGGAGACACCACTATAAATCCACCAGAATGTTCAAAATCAATGAATGACAATATTAGTTATTGCCAAGGGTTTGGAGCATCTGAGACTCTCATATTTAACTTTTGAGCATACAAATTGACCCAGCCATTTTTTGGCAATAAAAATATGTTGAAAAGCTAATCCTGTACCTATCCTATAGCCCACCAATAGAATGCTTAAGTACATACTCAAGGAAAATATAATAGTATATATGTCCACAAATAATAATACTTACAAAAATATTAATAGTAACTTTATTCATCAGAATTAAAAAAACATAAATAGTCTATATGCTCATCAAGAAGAAAATGGATGGATAAGCCACGATGTATGCATGCAATGGGATTCTACACAATACAAAAGAGTGAACATGTAATTCATGAATGAACCTCAAAAACATTATGCTGAATGAAAGAAGTCAGACACAAAAAAGTAAATACTGTCTGATTCCATTTCTAGAGCCCATATGTAGTTCAAGACCAGTAAAATGAATTTATTACATCTAAGTTAGAATAGAAGTTACCTCTGGTGATGGGGAGAAGGTGTTGGCTAGGAAACCTGGGAAGTGGGAATTGTTCTACACCTTTATCTGAGTAGCGATTACATGGGGGTACACAAATGTAAAAATTATTGAGCTCTACACTTAAGGTTTATGTGTGCGTGTGTGTGTACATGCATACATCATTTCTCAATATAAAATGAAAAGTACACACATACACAACCATCTATTTATCACTTATTATAATACAGTTGCCACTGTATTTGAAGTTGGGATTTACAGAGATGAATAAATACCCTAGCCTACAGCCTGGTGGTGGAGTTGGGAAGACAGCTATTTAAACAGAACAAATTAGAACACCACACCACAAATTCATATTCAGAGTCATTATCATGTTGCTGTGTAAATATCTAAGATGAGAACAATTAAGTCTTTGGGGAGCTGATGGAGAAGGCTTCATTGAAGAACCAATTTTGAACTTGGAATTTGAAATAAAGTAGAAATGTGCTGGGGAGAGAGAAAATAGCGTAGGTGGAGTTTGATATTGCATAGATGGAGTAATATATAAAAAGGTGAGATTCAGGAAGTATAAGTGGGGTTGATAATTGCCAGTGTAATTAATGAAATGGATTATAGCCAGATGACAAAGGGCTAAATAATGTAACATTAATGATTCCAAGGCATGAGTTAGAAAGTAATAGGCATATCAAAATTATCTTGGAGCTTTCTTTAAAATATACAAGTTGCTTCACCTCCTGTACCTTGCACCCCTCCAGTTTGAAAGACACTGCCATAGTGAGTCACCGAAACTGACAGGAGTATACCAAGTACCACCAGTGTTTAGGTGTAGAAAGAAAGATTGAGAATCATTGTTTAAAGCAAGGCTGTAGTGAGACAAGAAAGGAATGATGAGAGTCTCATCAAAGGCGGAAGCAGAATTTTCAAGCTATTTGTGAATTAAACGTAATAAGAGTGAGAGTCTGGAGGTGTAAGACAAAGTCATCCTTCCAATGTGGACAATATTGTCTTAGTATACCTCTTTCTGGGTTTCCACCTTGTTACCTACCATGTTAGAATAGACACTTCCTGAAATACCTAGTTCTTAACAAACATATTATATTAGCTATAAATCCAATGGGGATCTTTCTCAAAGTGTGTATTTTTAATGTTCACCATGTCCCTCTTTGTATCTGGCACATGCAACTGAAATAGTTCTCTGGTTTTGTGGCAGGGTTTCACACAATCATAATGGAATATAGTTTTCTATCTGGCTTTTTTCCGTGTCTTACTTCTTCCATACAATTTATGCTACACTGAGAAGTTAGAGATTCCTCACCTTTCATCTATAAAAAATATTCTGTGTTGTCAAACTCTTTGAGCAGTGCATTTGACAGGCTTTCATGTTCCATCTTTCCCATTAAAAATGTGCACCATGAATAAATACTGCCCCCAGTAGTTAGTTAAAATAGTATCCTGCCACCTTTCACCCCTTCTGCTCACAAAGTAATCTAAACCTAGCACATTAAGGGAGAGATCAAAGCAATGTTGCTGTTTTATGTACAGTAGGTGCAGCTGGCTCATTTGTGAGTTCCCACTCTCCAGGGCAGAGATAAGGCGTGCAAACAGTGTGTTGTGGCCTTTCACCTGCAAAATCGAGTTCATAGAGAAATGTGTGCGATGCACAGAAGAGATAAATAGAAAGAGATGTAAAAATCAACATAAAGAAGGAAAAGAAGCAGACACTAGACAAGATTTCAACATTTTCTAGATATTAAAATGTCACAGTATTTATAAAGAATAATTATGACAGAATTTACATTTCTTTGTATGGGCTTCCATGGGGAATAGACCGTATTATCTCCATCCAACAATCACAGGACAGACAGACAGACAGACAAGGCATAATGCAACCTCTATTCGTATGTTAACCCCTAAAACTACCCTGCTAAGCAACTTCTGAAAACTCTTTTCTAAATTTGAACCTGATTTATCTCCCAAGTTATGAGCTTCGTCACCAGAGAGTCTAGTTCAAACATCAAACATTGTTCTTCGAAGGAGGAAAGTAACTCCCCCACTGTCAATGTAATTTTATCCCAGTGGCTGAGGATCACATTTTCCATTGTGGGGCACATTTTGCTGTTCCTTTTGTTCTCTCCTTTTATAGAAAAATCACATTAATGCCGGCTGGGATGTGGAATGCAGATGTCCAGCCACTTCAGTGAAATTCCGTGAGGAGAATGGCAGCTATGACTAAAGCAGGCAAGGTACTTTTCTTGCCATATTTCTTTTGAGGACATCTCCAGGTTTGTGCCACATAGTTCATTTTACAAGCCGTGGAGCATTGCACTATATTTAGCATAATATTGTCTTCCGAGAGCAGGCAAAGCTGTTTTTAAAAAAAAAAATTTCCTGTACCACAGAGGTAAGCTCAGGCATGCCAAATAGTTTTACAACAATGTGAACCCTATGAGGACAACTCAGGTCCTACAGGAAAGACGCTCAGGGATACTTTAAAACATTTCATCCAGAGCTTTCACTTTTTATGTGACAAACCACCAACAAGGTGGCTTTCAATAAAACTCATGGATAAATAAATCTGTGAGGGGTTCATTTTTGTTTATTCTAACAGACTTGATCCCTCAGAGCATGTTTGCAAATGCTGGAAAAGTGTTTTCCTTCTCTTTTGAAAATGGTTAAACATTTAGAAGGGATCACGCTAAGTGTCCTTCCTGGACAGAGAGGAGGGAGTGGCATGCCTTTGAGAATGGCCAGAAGGGGGAGGAAGTTATTTCCCTCAGGGTCAGAAGCCTGAGGTCTCTAAGGTATCAAGAACTTATGGTGATGGAAAGAGAACTGGCTCCGGGTGGTGAAAACACAATGTGATATATAGATGATGTATTACAGAATTGTACACCTGAAGTCTATGTAACTATGCTAACAATTGTCATACCAATAAACTTTAATAAAAAAACCCAACAACTTGAAAGCCAACTTGTACCATGAAGATGATAAGACTGCGGAGTATTGGGAAAGAATTTCTGGAAGCCACTCAACTCTGGGCACAGGGTCTCCTTGTTTTGCTAAAGATTCAAGTGTCACTAAATCTGAAGGATCAAGAAAAGACAAAGCTTCAGCCTGTTGCTCAGGCTCCTCTACCACATGTTTCAAACAGACTTTTCTGACCATTATCCCCCACTCTCAAACACAGATCTACATTCCAGGCAACCTGGTCTATAAATTTTTCCCAAAGCATAGCTTTTTGCTGCTTAGAGTCACCCTATTTTGATTCAGAACACTTCTTCTCTCTGGGATATGCCCCATGCCTTTCTTCCTGTCTAATCTTCCTCATCTTCCCAGGACTAATCTAAGTACCTCTTCCTCCAAGAAGTCTTCCCAGAGTACTCCAGCTTTCAATAACTACCCTTTCTTTAATTGATTCATTTATGCTCTTGCTCCTCATTTTAAGATTAGTTACAACAGCTTTAATTTTAATGTATTTATTACTATTTAGCTATTCAGATGGCCCAAACTTATATAATTTCCCCAGTTAGATTTTAAGCTTTTTGAAGGCAGTGATCATGTTATATCATTCATCTGACCTTCAGTGCTTTGAGAAACATTTTGTGTGGTGGTTAAGAGCATAGATGCTAAACCCAGACTTCCTGGGATTAAGTCCTGACTCAACCATTAACTAGCTGCATGACCTTGGACAAGTTATTTAACTTTCATGCCTCAGTTTCCTCTTTAGTACAACATAAGCCTAATGATAGCAATTACTTCTGCAGAGGTGTTGTGAAAATTAAATGAGTCGACACATTTGAACAGTTAGAGCTGTACCTAATAAATATTACCTGCAATAAAAATTATTATAATTATTATCATAATAATTTGTTCACATTTTGTCTACAATGCCTTTTTTCCTGTTTTAGCTATGTAGGTTCACTTAGAAAATATTTTTTTATAGTTCTTACTGATTGCAAAGCACTGTTCTATGCAATATGGAGATATAAAGACACATGCAACATATTTCCTTCTCTCGATGGACTGAGATTATGAAGAGTACCTATCCTTTAAGGAAAACTTACTTGATTTCCTTGATCAAGTCTTTCTGGAAGTTTGCTCTGAATGTGGCACATTACATGTCATAACTTGCCTAACTAGATTATAAAATGCTTGAGAACAGGAACCTGCCCTATTGTTCATTTCATCACTCACAGTATCTACCAGAGTGCTTTTCACATTGCAAGCACTGAATGAATATTTAGTAATTGATTTAGCCTTATTTGTCATTTTCTCTTTAGTGCAAATCTATAGAAAAGCAAATACTAGCTTTAGTAAAAAGAACTTCTTGTAGGAAGATGATGAGTTTCCACCCTATTGATCTTTGCAGTATGACTAATTAGAAGCTCTCATAATTTTAGTGGGGCCAAGAAATCATGAAGTCAATTTTCAAAAGCAATTAAATGTGTGACATATATCTACATACATATTATTGCATAGGGAGAAAGTAACTTCTTCCAAGGATATCACATAGGTTATGTGTTTTGTATTTTTCTTCATGGATATTATGACTCAAAGGCTATTAAAAACTCAAGGCTGTCCAAGAATACTACCTGAAGTAACAATGCCCCTAAGTCCAATACAACATTAGATTCTATATTTTATGAAAAGATAATAAACACAATCATATACAATTTTTAATTTTCCACACTTGAGCCTGAGTGGTTTGTTTCTTATTGATCTTCGAGGTCTAAGGTTACAATTGTTTTCATAACTTTAAGAATTATAGCTCCAATTTTATTATATGCCTTGTCTATTTATTACTCTACCTTTAGCAGTCAGCATGTAAGCAAAGATTAATAAATATTTGTTGAATGTTGAATAGATGAAAATTCTCTTCTATTAATACTCAGAATGTTGAAGAAAAAAGATTGACAGAAGTACTTTAACATAAACAAATCAAAATTCATAGTAGTAATTTGATTAAAATGATATATGTTTTAGCTATGAATTGGAGAAAATTGAATTTAGAATATAAAATTAAGAGTGTAAGTTTATTTTAGACACGTTTCCCTGGCATTATGAAAACCATAATGCTTAGTAATACTGCAAAGCTGTCCTCTATAAGCTGTAAACAAAAATCTGGGGAGATTATGCACAATAATTTATGAGTTTTTCTATGCTACATCAACATGTATTCATTTGTATGTTCTTGTCTCTCATTACTCTTTATTTGTATGTTTAATTGGGATAAAGAAATGAAATCAGAATTAAGTTAATTAAGAATGAATAACAAGACTGTGTTGTGAAAAGTTATGATGTTAGCTGTATCCCCAGGTCCTAGTATAATGCCTGGCACATTGACATTTAGTAGGTACTCAATAAATAGGAGGTGATTTTTTTCTAATGTACTTCTTGGTAAAGAGATAGATATCTTTTTCTAAGATATATTTAATAGAGGATTTTGGGTAAATATTAAAATAAATAATAAAAGAGTTATACAAACCTGCCAGGTCAAGCTAACCAATAATGTGATTTATCCTCTAACTTTCATAGCTTATGTTCCTTCAGCTTCATAAGAAAACTGTTTCCTATATCAAACTAATATCAAATGTGATCTCTGCATATGGGCTTCCACAGTAAAGCTATCAAAGTAGGGTTAAATTTACATTCTGTCAAATCATTTTACTCTAAGAGTTCTTGGAAGTCAAGAACACTGACTAATTCCCCAAAGAACTGAATGCTCCAAAAACAATTTAGAACTCCCACTCTTTCCGACTAAAAGAAAAAACAAGTAGAAGGAGAGCATAGGAAGTGGGAGAAGAAAGAAAAAGTAAAAGAAGAATGGCTGTTCAATTAAGGTGACAATGAATCTTTGAATCGCCTAGGGACTTAACAAGCCAGGTAATAATTCCCTGAGAGTCTTTCCTACCATCCAGTATATAGACACAAGCAACATCTAGTTGAAGCATGTTAAAAATTGAACAGAAACACACACACACACAATTGAAATAAAATGAATGAGAATGACTTGAGACTATAATGAGACATAACAAGTGATTACAAGAATCAGCAATTTCCATTGTTTAATCTTACATTTTAACACTAGGAAGTATTTTATAATGCTTCATAGCTCAACTATATGAATTTCTACTGCCATTCATAAGATGCATTTTTTCTCATTTGCATAATGTTTCATGATTTCTGCATTAAAGATTAGTGCTCAGTGATCATTTCATTAATCCATTCAATATCATTTGGTTATCTATTCTATTTTTTTTTTTTTAGCTGAGCCATCCTGCTACTTATTGGCAGCTTAGCGGCAGCTCAGCTCGGGCCAGGACTTGAACCGCTGTTGCTCAGAGCTCAAACTCTTGAGTGAGCTCTTAACCAACTGAGCCACTCAGCTGGCCCCAGTTATCTATTCATTTAATAAGCATTTATAGTGTACCTATGTGAAGAATATTCTTATCAGTCCAGATAGAATAGAAATAAATACATGTTTACATATATACATACACAAGGTGCAGCTCCTTAATGGGTTGGTGTAATAGACAATATAATGGAGACTGGGAAAAGGATAGACCCAGTAAAAGTTAGTTTTGGAAGAGAGAATTAATTTTCTCTAATAGAGGAACAAATTATTGGTAGTGATATAAATAATCTGGAAACTGTGAATAGGAGGTTCCTGACCAGATGAAAAATAGCATGGGCCACTGGGTTCCTCCACCAAAATCAATTCTGCAGATATCAGAAAAGAGAGACAGAAGCACAGATATAAGAAACCAACATTAAAACTAACACAAAGCCTTGGGGACATTGAAGGCTGTCTTGGATTGGAGTGTGTGTGTTTGATTGTTAATTTTATGTGTCAACTTGACTGGGTCACAAGGTGCATAGTCATTTGGTCAAACATTACTCTAGTGTTTCTGTGAAGATATTTTTTTATCACATTAACATTTAAATCTGTAGACTGAGTAAAGCAGATTTCCCTCCCTAATGTGTGTAGGTCTCATCCAATCAGCTGAAGACCTGAATAGAACCCTGAATAGAAAAATAAGACTGACCCTCCTCTGAATAAGAGAGAATTCATATCTATACTTATATCTATATCATCTATATCTATAGCTATATCTATTTATATCTATATATATTCATGGGGTATCAAGAACAACATAGGGAATATAGTCAATGGTATTATAACAGCTATATATGATGGCAGAGGGGTAATAGGCTTGGGGGGATTATCACTTTATGAGGAGTGTAAATCATTATGTTGTTTTGTATACATGAAATGGATATAAAAATAAAGTAAAATTTTAAAAAAAGAAGAAGGTGCAAATTAAGAGACAACATGGTCTTAATGCAAGACTGAATTTTCTTACCACTCTTATGTCTCTGAAAAATCCTCTGATTTCACATTTGTTACTATTGTTAAGTTCACCCTTCAGTATTTCTTTTTTCTCAAGTTCTTGGACATTTCCTCATTGTATTATATATCAGTGATTTTTTTAGCCTTTTAATACATTTGAGAAACTAATTTTTAAAACTGTGCTTTTTTTTTCCCCAGAAAAATACAAATGCACACAGCACTTTTCCTAAAATTTCAGGAAATTTTTAAACCCTTTAACTCTTAGGAATTCATGGACTTTGATACATGGACTATATGTAAGATATATGAACTCTTAGGGTAAAAAATACATGGACTTTTAAGTTAAGGAAGATCCAGAGCATTGTCACAGCTCTGGTATGAGGTAAAAACCTCTATTTAAATCTTTAGTTTAAAATCTTCAATATTTGGGGATGGGGATACTTGTGTTGAAGGCACCTAGGACCCCATATTTGTGAAGGAGAAAGCAGTTAGATTGTGTACATGATTTGTACTTCTTGGAAGAAATTCCAACCCTCTAAATCCAATCCTCCTTCTTCAACACAGAGAGAAACAATTCTCCCTAGTTTTAGAAAAGAACTGAGCAGTCTATGAAACCATTTTCCAGATCCATTCCTTTCAACCTTGGAATTGTAGCATCATGAAAACTCCTTACGTTTGTGTTTTACTTCATTTTTTATTCACAGACAATACAGGATTTATTATTCAGATAAAGAGTGAATGGGTCAGTTGTCAAAGTCACGCAGTATGATAGTGGAAGAATCATGCCAAGGCCTTCTAATTCTCTGTCTAGTATTCTTTCAGTTATGCCTGTATTCATTCATTCGTTCATTCATTCATTCATTCACTTCCTCACTCATTCAACAAATATTTAGTGAGTGCTTAGTCTATACATGATGTCTTGACAGTGTTCAGTTCAATTTCATTACATTACATGCATTCATTGGATGTTAAACCTATTAAATACATGAGGCTTGGTCCTATCCTAGTTATATAGTGAACAAAACAGAGTTAGTTTTATTCATTTGCTGAATAAATAATTATTGAATTCCTATTATGTGCCAAACATTAGGCTGATTGCAGGTAATGCTGCAATGAAGTAGATAATGTAGAGTCCTACAACAAAGCCTTTAAACAATTAATTGTGTATAGTATGATATCAAGGAGATGTTCATGTAACTATAAATGTTTTTAGGAAGGCCAACATATTCTTGGGACTCAGGGAAGACTTCCTGGGAGGAGGCAGTTACACTGAGGTCTAGGAGATGACTAGGAATTATATAGGTAAACATGGGAATAGGGGCAGAGAAAGACAAATAAAATAACCTATCTCTGACCTGACAAAGTTTATATCAACATAATAGCAGAAACATCAACAGCCATTTAAATCATTATTAAACTTATTTGATATAAAAGGGGAAAACAAAAGTATACAGAGGAAAGAATTATTTAATTTCAACTAGGAGAATCAAAAAAGAAATTGTCATTTGAATTTTCCAGAAAGATAAATAAAATTCTTGACACAGAATACTGGAATGAAAGAGCATTCCAATCAAAATTAACAGTTGTTACAAAGCCACGGGGGCAAGGAAGCATAGTGCATGTTTCAGAAAGAACTAATATAACTAAAGCGTAAAGTGAGGAATATCTGTAGTGAGAAGACATAAAGTGTATAAAGCAAATAATTATTATGGAATCTTGATAACAGGAGGAAGATTACATTAAATGCAGTTGAACACTTAACTGATAATTGATTTCAGATCATAGCATTGAATATCATGCTGTGAAATTTGAATTTTATCATAACGGCAATGAAGCACCAGTTCTTTTGATCAGAAAATAAGTGATTTGATATCCCTTTAGAAAGATAAATCTGTTCATAGTGTGGCGGATTATAGGTCAAGAAAAGAGGCTGGATTCAAAGAGACCATGAGGAGTCTACTGCAGTAATCAAGGAAAGAGATATGAAACCAGAACATATCAGTGACAATACCAATGGAGTAAGACTAAATAATTGAATGAAAGTTGTGTTTCAGAAATAAAATTTATATGAATTAACTCATTTGGCTGAGAGAAAAGGATTTGAAAATGTGTGCATACTCTAACACCTTCTAGTCAATAGGAAATAGGAAATCAAGAATGAATTTGCAAAGTGTTCTGAGAAGTTCCAAAATGGCAAAATAGGTAAACACTATGCCTGCTGTCTCCCAGGATCACATTTAAATCACAGTCAAATTATAGAACAATCAACCTCAAGAATCATCTGAAAACTTGCTGAACACAACCCCTATAACTAAGGATATAAAAAAGATACCACATCAAGGATGGGCGAAAACACAAAATAGACTGACCCGAAACCCACAGGTAGTGGTTGGGCACCTGGAGAAACACCTCAGTGACAGAGGTCCCCCCTGAAGAGGGAGGGGTCCCTAGCACCACAGCAGGATCCCCAGCCCAGGGACCCTGTACCAGGAAGAGGAATCCCCACAACACCTGGCAGTGAAACTCAGCAAGGACTCTATCCATCCATCCCAGTGAGATGGAAGGCCGCTGAAAACCCAGATGTACTCTTACAGACCCCAGGCACAGTCTCACTTGCTTGCAAGCACTCACCTGGGCTCCAATGGAGAGGCAGCAAATCAAGAGGCACCAGAGACATATATGGAAAGACTGAGTTGTGTGGCTTTGGAGCAAGGGCTGGAAGGACAGCTGCCATTATCCCTATGTTGATTCCACCTCATGTGTAGCCTACAGGAAGGCATCATCTTTCCTGTGCTGAGCACTCCCCAAAAGGGCCAAATCGGAGACTGCTTTGGTCTGGTAAAATTTGCATGTGCACAACACCTTGGTGATGCCATGGGTCCTTGCCCTGCCCAGGTAGTGCTACATCACCTGGGGCACTCTCCGTTCCTGGGTGGCCAGCCCCATCCAAGTTGTGAAAGTATTTTACAGCAGTGGATGGCCCATGGGAGGCTGGGAAACTTCTGGTGGAGTAAGTCAGCCACAGCTGGCACTGCAGGCTCTCTTGGGTGTCCCTCAGGGGTCTGCAGGCTTAAGGTGAGCGATGGCTGGACAGTGTTCTTAGGGCATTTTGCAAAGTGGTCACTAGCACCAGAACTGAATCTGCATTAATTTGTGAAAACCACCCACCACACCCCATGACTTCCTGGCACCCTGCCCTGCCC
>NW_017731426.1:4070376-4100303 GCF_001890085.2 Hipposideros armiger | reverse complement strand
AGAGAGAGAGAGAGAGAGAGAGAGAGAGAGAGAGAGAGAGAGAGAGAGAGAGAGGACCTAAATAAATAAAATCAGAAATGAAAAGAGGCAGTGACAACAAACACCACAGAAATACAAAAAAATTTTAAGAAAATACTGTGAGCAATTGTACACCAACAAATTAGACAAGTGGGAAGAAATGGATAAATTCCTAGAAGCATACAATCTTCCAAGGCTGAATCAAGAAGAAACAGAAAATCTGAATGGACCAATTGCTATTAATGAAATTGAATCAGTAATCAACAAGCTCCCAACATGCAAAACTCCTGGACAAGGTGGCTTCACAGGTGAATTTTACCAAGCATTCAAAAAAGAATTAAAACCTAGTCTTCTCAAACTATTCCAAAATATGCGAGAGGAGGAAAAGCTCCCAAGCTCATTTTAAGAGGCTACCATTACCCTGATTTCAAAACCAAAGACATTACCAAAAAAAAACACAAAAAAGCAAAAAACAAAACTATAGGCCAATATCCCTAATGCGCATAGATACAACAATCCTCAACAAAATATTAGCAAACCAAATTAAGCAATTGTGGAGAGCCAGAGGTCTGCAGTAAGGGTTAAGCCTGGCACCTGGGAAGCTGACAAGCTCTCAGGCCCGGGTGAGCAGTGTGGGAAGGTTACCAGATAGATTTCTTTCTCTGCTGTGCCGCTAAAGGAAAAACAAGCCTGTGTCACAGACAACCTTGAACGTTACAGAATAAACTGCCAGCCTGTTAGCAGTTTCTACTTGCTATACTTTGTCTCGCTTCGGGGACATTTGCTTCCCCACTCCCTTATACTCCCAAAACTCCTTACCTAAAGAAACCTACTTTTGCTATAAAAACTGTGTACAAGCAATAAACGGTGCCACTCTCCGCCATCAGTGGACAGTGGACCTCCTAAACCCAACTTTCGTCTCTGTGTCTTTCTTTTCTGATCTCCTCATCCAGTCCACTCAGGTTAACCCTCTAGGTGCCTGGCTGACGAGCCAGGTGGCCATGACAGACGAGCGGGCCTCATCAAGCAATACATTAAAAAGATCATACACCACCATCAAGTGGGATTTATTCCTGGTATGCAAGGTTAGTTTAATATCTGCAAATCACTTAACGTGACACACCACATAAACAAAATGAAAAATAAAAATCATAGGTTCATATCAATATATATAGAAAAAAGCGTTTGACAAAATGCAGCATCCATTTATGATAAAAGCTCTCAGTAAAGTGGGACTAAAGGGAACACATCCCAACACAATAAAGGCCATGTATGATATATATGACAAGCCCACAGCTAATATGATACTCAAAGGGGAAAAGCTATAATCATTCCCCTTAAGATCAGGAAAAAGACAAGAATATCCACTTTCACCGCTTTTATTCAACATACTACTGGAAGTCCTAGCCACAGCAGTCAAACTAGAAAAAGAAATAAAAAGCATCCAAATTGGAAAGAAAGATGTAAGACTATCATTATTTGCAGATGACATAATACTATATATGGAGAGAGAGCCCCAAAAATTCCACAAAAAAAGTATTAGAACTTATTAATGAATTTAGTAAAGTAGTGAGATACAAATTTGATATTCAGAAAACAGTTGTATTTTATACACCAATAATGAACAATCAGATAGAGAAATTAAGAAAACAATCCCATTTACAATTACATCAAAAAGATAAAATACCTAGCAATAAATTTAACCAAGGAAGTAAAAGACCTGTACTCAGAAAATTATAAGACATTGAAGAGAAAAATGAAAGAAGATACAAAAAAATGGAAACATATACCATGCTCGTGGATAGGAAGAATTAATATATTTAAAATGTCCATACTACCCAAAGCAATCTATAGCTTTAATGCAATCCCTAGCAAAATACCAATGACACTCTTTACAGAACTAGAACAAATAATCCTAAAGTTGATATGGAACCACAAAAGACCCTGAATAGCCATGGTAATCCTGAGAAAGAAGAACAAAGCTGGAGGTATCATGCTTCCTGATATCAAACTCTACTACAAAGCTATTGCAATCAAAACAGCAAGGTATTGGTATAAAAACAGTTACATAGGTCAATGGAACAGACTTAGAGAGCCTGGAAATAAATTCATGTATATGTAGTCACTTAATCTATGGCAAAGGAAGCAAGAATACACACTGGGCTAAAGACAATCTATTCAATAAATGGTTCTGGGAAAACTGGACAGATACATGCAAAGAAATGAAACTGGACCACCTTCTTACTCCATATACAAGAATAAACTCAAAATAAAATTAAGGATATAAATGTAAGACCCCAAACTATAAAACTCTTAAAAGAAAATATAGAAATAAAATCTCTGACATTACCCTTAGTAATATTTTTACTGATCTTTTTGAACAAGGAAAACAAAAGAAAAAATAAACAAATGGGATTACATCAAACTAAAAAGTTTTTGCACAGCAAAGGAAACCATCAACAAAACAAAAAGACATCTTACTGAATGGGAGAAGATATTTGACAATGATACACCTGATAAGGGGTTAATATCTAAAATTTATTAAAAACAAACAAACAAATTAAAAAATCTCAAACAATCCAATTTAAAAATGGGCAGAGGAGCTGAATAGATGTCTTTCCAAAGTTCCAAAGAGGACATACATATGGCCAACAGACATATGAAAAGATGCTCAACATCACTAATCATCAGAGAAATGCAAATAGAAACCACAAGAGATACCACCTCATTCCTGTCAGAATGGCTATCATCAGTAAATCAACAAGCATTTGCTGGTGAGGATGTGGAGAAAAGGGAACCCTTGTGCATTGTTGGTGGGATTGTTAATTGGTTCAGCTACTATGGAAAACATTATGGAGTTTCCTCAAAAAAATTAAAAATAGAACTACCTTATGACCCAACAATTCCACTCCTGGGTATTTATCCAAAGAAATAATAAACACTAATTCAGAAAGATATATGCACCCTTATGTTTACTGCAGTGCTATTCACAATAGCCAAGATATGGAAACAACCCAAATGCCCATCAATAGAAAACTGGATAAAGAAGTTGTGGTACATATATACAATGGAGTATTACCTTGCCATAAAAAAAAATGATCTTACCATTTGCAACAATATGGATGGACCTAGACAGTATTATGCTAAGTGAAATAAGTCAGACTGAGAAATACAAATACCATATGATCTCACTTATATGTGGAATCTAAAGAACAGAATAAACAAACAAAACAGAAATAAACTCATAGATACAGAGAACAAACTGATGGTTACTAGATGGGAGTGGGGCTAGGGGGTTGGGTGAGAATGGTGAAAAAATTAAAAAGAACAGATTGGTGGTTAAAAAATAGTCACAAGGATATAAACACAGTATGGAGAATATAGTCAATAATATTGTAAGAACTATGTATAGTGTCAGATGGGTACTAGACTTATCAGGGGATCACTTCATAAATTATATAAATGTGTAACCACTACACTACACTGTACACCTGAATCTAATATAAAATAATATTGAATGTTGACTATAATTAAAAAAAATAGTCACAGGATATGAAGTAGAGCATAGGGAATATAGCCAATACTAAATAACTGTGTACAGTGCCAGATGGGTAATAGACTTATTGGGATTATTACTTTGTGAGGCATATAAATGTCTAATCACTATGTCATTTTGTACACCTGAAACTAATAATTAACAAAAGGCTGAATTTGGGGAAAATGAGGAATTTGACTCTGAGTATATGCAAAAGGAAATGCCCAGTGAGCAATTATGAGGTCAGACAATGAAGTTCATGAACTCATCCTAGAAAAAGTGCTATATACCTCATTGCTGAATATCAGTATGGTCATCTTCCAAGTACACCCCTTGGGAAGCTATGCACCAACACCTGCACCTAGTCCATACTTCAAAGCAATTTTGGAACTCTTTTTCTGGAATGGCCACAAGACCTGTATTCGTATTATGCTTGATGTCTTCAATGTCATCAAAATGTCTTCTTTTCAATATTTCCTTTATCTTCAGGTAAAGAAAGAAGTCATTGGGGGCCAGATCAGGTGAGTAGGGAGGGTGTTCCAGCACAGTTATTTGTTTACTGGCTAAAAGCTCCCTCACAGACAGTGCCCCGTGAGCTGGTGCATTGTCGTGATGCAAGAGCCATGAATTGTTGGCGAAAGTCAGGTCGTCTAATTCTTTCATGCAGCCTTGTCAGCACGTCTACATAGTAAACTTGGTTAACTGTTTGTCCAGTTGGTACAAATTCATAATTAATAATCCCTCTGATATCAAAAAAGGTTAGCAACATCGTTGAAACAAGTTTGCGAACTTAATTGTCAGACCTCATAGGCATAAGGACCTGAAGCACAGGAAAATTATGAAGGAATGTAGTGTGTTCTTAAGCAACTGCCTTCCACTAGACTGTGTCTTTTATCTAATTGTTACCAGGTAATTAGAAGTATCTTTATTGGTGTGGTGTCTTATAGTTTAAGAATTAATGATGATTTTTGATCAAAGGAATATTCTACTTAGTAATCAATATGGGTGATGCAAAAATAAATGTTTACAATAAAGGAAACCAGAAAGTTAACTCTTTTGTAAATATAAAACAATAAATCACAAAATTTGAAACAAACAAACAAACAAAAAACATGAAGAAAAGTAAACCTGGATTTCAGAAATATATTGGGTAGACTTCTACCTGTAGGATCTTGTGGCCATTTTATTATACTTAGCTGAATCCAACTATCTTATTATCTTTAAGTAGATAAAATATAAAACAAATCAAAACTAAACTAAACTAAAAGACCATAATGGCCATAGACAGAAGAATATTTATTCTAATCCTGAGTTCCTACTACCTGAATCAGATCAGTTCAGAGTTAGGGCAAGAGATGTTAGTGTTCCCAGAAACATCAATGACAGCTGTGAAACATTTTATTCCTTTCTATAGAGGAACTCTATTGTTTAGCTCCAAACATCCCTGTTTTGCTTCCTTGTTTGGCATGTATATAAGTGAAGAAAGGTAAAGCAGCAGCTTTACTTTTGGAAACTGTGACTCATGTAGACTTATCTGTATGAGCAGGGTAATATAATAGAGGATATACCCCATCTCACTTTATAAGTCTAAGGAATGATGGAAGTTTTAATGATTGTGGGGAAAATGACAAGGTGACAGTTTAAAAGGTGAGAAGTTCAATTTGTGCTAGATTTAGCTTTAATGGGTGGCAATAAATGTATATGCCCATGTCACTCAGGCAGGAGTAGACGTTAAAACTAGAACACAGCTGAGAAATTACTCCTTGGAATAAAGATTTGGAAAACATCTTTATACATATGGTGGGAGCAAGAAAGTAGAGAAGCAACACAACACAGATTTCAACCTTGGGCCTCAGAGGAAGAAACAATGAACCAGAAGAAAATATTAAAATAGCAACTCAAATGCCCCGGCATGAAAAGGTGTCCAGGGGAGAGGAGAGTTGGGTGCTATGAATGACAAGTTATAGATTTCAGAGGTTTTAGACCACTAGATTTTGCAGAGAAGTTTGGAGGCTTTTGTAAAGTGGTACATGACAGACTTTACTCCATTCGCATATACTTTTTGGATAGGATATACTGTCAATTTCAAAATTTCTCTCAGGAAGGCTTATGTCAAGGTGAAGTTGATTCTATGACTACTTTGTTGAACTTAAAGACTATGGAATGTTCATATAAGGAAACAATTATCCTTCACAAGGAAGGTGCTAAAACATTTGATGACTGATTAAAACAAATGCAGCATTTATTTAACATCTACATTTCTTCTTGGTTCTGCAGAAGATGAATAAAGAAGATGAATAAGCCACGGTTCTTGCTCTCTACTGGCTCACTGTCTAGTTGCAGAGGGAAATATACAAATCATAATGTAAAGCTGGATAGATCATTTTATTGGATGTGAATAGGAAATTTGTCCTCTGAATATGTTATGGGAAAGGAAATGTGTTTGATGAATTGGGGAGACTCTCAGTATTGATGGGAGGTTGGAGAACCAGGCTACAGTCCTGAGAGTCTACAAGGCCAGGCAGAAGGCTAAGATGCAGACCCACCATAGAGGAGTTATAGCAGGAAGGTTCTGGTGAGACTGTACCTGTTCAGGTGGAAGAACTTTTTTTTGGTCTAAGGAAGGAGCACATGATTAGTCTATCATGGATCAGGTGCCCTTGAATAAAGGAGTGAAGTGGAGAAGCCATCATTCCAATAATATAATTCAGGGAACCATTAGGAAGGAGTAATGGGTGTTGGGCAGCAGAATAACAAGTCATCAGGTAAAATCATAATGAATGTACAAACAAAGGGAAGAAGATGGATAAAATAATTCAAGGGATAAATAATAAGCAATTACAATATGGATTTTCTGTACATAGGCTGTAGAAACAAGGGATAATCAAAGCATTAGAATTGTTTTTTTGTTTCACATTAAAGTCAAAATGTTTGCTGTGATATACCAAATGCTGACTCTAGTATACCGGAAAAAAGAAATGCCCAGATGATTATAGGATGGTTAGATACCATGTCTGAGTTGACATTAATACTCAAGGGCAGGGGCCAAAGTGGAGACCAAATTTATACCCTTACATAAAACAACCTAATGAGTGGAGGAAAAACATGAAATAATGGTTTTCAACATATTAGATGTTAGGCAGTGAAAGACAGTGATCCCCAAGAAGATGAAAAAGTGAGGTGAGCTATGTGATTGCTCCAGGTTACTGTCTAGAGAATGTACAGGGTGTGGCTCAAAGAGGGGAAACTGAGGCAGAGCTCAACAGACTTCCTTAGTTGAAGAAACAAACTGAGAGCCTGGGGAAAACAGGGTAGCTGGAGTTTGCAGGGCATAGTGCTGTAGATCAGAGAGAGGTGCAGAGAGGTAGTTCAACAGACCTGCAGAGGCTCCCTCAGAACATTCAGCTGAGTACTGATCAGCATATGCATGTGAGAAAAACAACCACCTGTGAGCCAAGAAAGAACCACCCAAAAAGACTAGAGGAAACCATATCTAGAGCTTGTTCCTGCTAGCCAGACTGGAAAACCTCATAATTCATGAGGCATCGGTAGGATATTCAGAAGAGTTTGTCTCAGTAATCACCCCGAGGCTAAATTATGTTCCTATGCCTATTAGCAAATCTTAAAAGCAAGAACCAAAAGGACAAGGCTGTTTTTAAGTAACAACTAGAAAATCAAGTGACTGTGTGCCCATAAATCCAAGGAGAGTGGTACAATTAGGATTAGGCACTTGTGAGTCCACAGGCAAAGTACAAGTACAGATAGCCTTGTCATCTACCTCTGTTGCAACTCAACTCACCCCTGGCCTTGCCTGGATTCCCTTATGACCTGATAATGCAGAAGGAAAAGGTTGGTCTTGGTTTGTATGGTCCAATGGGTCATTTTGGTATGCATCGTACCAGCTAAAAATGGCCTATTTCTTAGAGGTAACTTGAAAGACAACAGTGAGTGAAAATCATCATCTTGGACAGAAATTTGGTTGGCATACCTAATGATACACATTGTGTAAAAAGAGAAGTGGTCCAAGATAAAAATATACATATGAATCCATAGATAGGTAATGGACAATGGATTGGCTGATTGGTCAGAGGCTTGGAAAAGGGAAACTGTCCTATAGAAGAAGGACTCAGTAATAACCGAATCAATTGATGGTAGACAGCCTTAGCTAATGGCCACTCCAGTTTCAATACAATGGATGCAAGAGTGGAATAGCTAAGATGACAGGATGAAGACTATGCTGGGCCTAGCATGGATACTCACTCAAGGTTGATCTAGTCCAACCAAACAGCCACAAAAATCTAGAGTGATGGTAAAAGATGACTGCTGGGTCCAGATGTGGCACCATACCTCAAGAAGACCA
This sequence comes from Hipposideros armiger, assembly GCF_001890085.2. Classification (NCBI taxonomy): domain Eukaryota; kingdom Metazoa; phylum Chordata; class Mammalia; order Chiroptera; family Hipposideridae; genus Hipposideros; species Hipposideros armiger. The sequence continues at coordinate 4,092,390 of NW_017731426.1, read as the reverse complement.
AATCAGCCACTTAGTGTCAAGTTGATCATATTGGGCCCTTTTACGCTAGTAGGGATGGATATTCATCTTGACCAAATGGATACACATTGCCTTACTTACTATGCTAGTCCTTAAGAGTGTTTGACTTACCAGCATGAAATTCCCTCTAAAACTGTTCCAGACCAAGAAACCCACTTTACAGGAGAGGAAGCATGTCAGTGAGTTTATGGCCGGCCATGGACCTATCAGACACCATACCATCCAGAAACTGTTGGTTTGATAGAGTGATGGAAGAGCCTTTTGAAGGCACAAGTGAAATAACAATTAGGAGATAATTCCATACCTGGATAGGACAATATCCTTTACATGCAGTATATACCTTAAATATGCAACACTTATGTTTTGCTGTCCCCTCAGTAAATAGAATATATGGATCTAGAAACCATGAACTAGAAACAGAAGTGGCCCCACTTGGGCTTCTCATTCTTAAAATTCTGAGCTTCATAAGTTTAGTGGTCTAGATCCCAAAAGGGGAACAAGAGTCTCGTTAAACTTTAAGCTAAGGCTATCGCCTTGTCATATCAGAGTCCTCATGCAAAGAGACCAGCAGAGAAGGAAAGGAGTAGCCCTATTGTTAGAAGTAATGAACCTATAACAAATGATGAGGCTACTCTTAAACAAAGGGCTTATATGTTTGGCACTCAGGCAATCCACTGGAGTGCTCCTTGTTATTCTGTTGCCCAATTTTATTCATAAATGGACATATACAGCAGCCAAGGGTATAGTGACTGGGGATTCAGACACCTCAGGATTGAAGCCTGGATCATTTCATCAGGTTGAGTAATCTAGACCAATAGAGATGGTAGCCAAGAGTGAGGGAAATGGATAACAGAGGGTAGTTGAGGTAGGGGACAATGAGTATCAGTTGCAGTCTTGAGGCCAATGCCGAAGTGAAATGGTAATGCATCCCACTAAAGTTTCTCAGTCAAGTTTCACCCCCCAAAAAATAGATGAGTAAGAATCCTGAAGGGCTGGCCGGGTGGTTCAGTTGATTAGAGTGTGAGCTCTGAGCAACAGGGTTGCCATTTTGATTCCCACATGGGCCAGTGAGCTGCGCCCAAGCTGAGCTGCAGCTGAGCTGCCAACAAGCAGCCGGATGGCTCAGGTAGTGAGAGTGTGTGCTCTTAATGACAAGGTTGCCAGTTCAACTCCCACATAGGATGGTGGGCTGCGCCTCCTACAACTAGATTGGAGGTGGCGACTGGACTTGGAACTGGGCTTGTGCCCTCCACAGTTGGAATTGAAGAACAGCAGCCTGACTTGGAGCTGATAGGTCCTGGAGAATCACAATGTTGTTCTTCCCCAATTCCCCAACACTGTTCTCTTCCCCAGTTCCCCAATAAAATCTTTAAAAGTCAATCAATCAATCAATCCTGAAGTAATTTTTCCCAGAACTTATCATGCAAAGCAAATGGATCTGAGAAACTCAATGGGTAGACTATAACATAATGGATGCTGAGGCACTCATTCCCTCAACTGCTGGGAGTCTCAGCTAGTGTTTGAAGGTGCTCAGTTGAGTCCTTCTCTGGCAATTTCCTTCAGCAGAAGACAGCAGTCTCACCCAAGGTCGCCCGTCCCCCCTTCCCATGGACAACCCAAATCCAACCCGTGTTTGATAAATAATAAATGTCCAACTCTAAAGAGCCAGACCATTTCCAGAGCTTCCTTTAGGATCCAATGATGTATTTCTGTGATTGCATCAAATTCAACTCCTCTCTCTGCCATTTTCCTTCTTTCACTCCATCTCAGGTGTTGATCCTGAGAGCACTCTTCAGTAAACATCCTGTATAGAAACCTCCAACTCAAGTTTTATTTCCCAGGAAACCTGACTTCAGATAGTTTTCTATAGATTAAAAAACATGCACACACACACACAAAAGTAGATATAGCCTGGAAAAGTTCTTTATGAAAGTAAGTACCTTCCAATAACAAGTGATGTAAATTTTCCTTAGATTATGAATGTGCTCAAGATTGCAGAATCAAAATGGAATTGACTTCCTTAATCAAAAAACCTGAATCTGCTGTTAGGGAATTTTGCTCCAATGGTAGTGGGCATATTGATGAGGTAGTCTTAGCTATCAAAATACTCCTGTGATCATTTAAATAGATCAATGTTTTTAAGTCACTCATCAAAGAGATGAGAAAGATTATATTTTTCATGGTTCTTAAAGCCAAACTTTTATCACACATAAAGACAAAGTCTAAATAAAATAAAAATAAATTGTTAACATAAACATTTCCTTCTAAATCACCCTTAATCCTTGCACTAGACTCAAACTGCTTTCAGCATTAATATACTTCGGTTTTTCACCAAAATCCCTCTAGACAGCCTTCATCAGCTGCCAATATGTCTCCATCACTGACCCAAGTAGTCTGTTCACTCTGATTAGACTGTTGGAGCTAATTGAAACTATGGCCTTTGTTATGTCTATAGCAGCCTAATCAGCTAAAAAGATCCTCTGACACCCCGACATACAATCCATCTCCATGTCACTGAAGCAGAAAAGACAAAGATTATGGCCATCAAAGTATATCTTCAGGCAGAGATATAGCGCTCGAAACTGGCACTTAGTTAAAATTGTCATGTTTTAAAATCACTGCAAGGATATTCAGATTTTCAATAGAAATTCCAGGAAGCTCAGAAGTGTCTCAGTTGTTTTATCTTGACTCAGTCTTATTTCCCTAACTAGAGGGTAAGCTCCTTTAAGGAATAGATCATATTTTCCCCAATATTCCCCGCAGTATCTCACAGATAGCATGATTTTATACATATTTATATGACAAGGTAACTTATTGAGTTCCCTGTTGCTTTGAGTATTTATGAAGTATAATTAAGGCATTACCTCTTCCATCAGTTTCTGAAATTCTGGCTTCTGTCTGACCACCACTTCCACACCCTGGTGAAGAAAAAATATTTTTTCATCAGAGCCAGAGAAAACACTATGCCAGACAAGCTTTGGCTATCTTGAAAATAATATTACAGATGTTTGTGTGGTAAGAAGTAGGCTGAGATATCTGAGAAGAGACAGGGACAGAGAATTTTTAAAGAAGGCATAGTCCAAACTCAAAATGCATGGTTAGATCTCTAAGGCTGGAAAACAAGGTCTTTGAATTTGGGTTCCTGGGAATGGTGGTGACCTGACCCCAATCAAATGAGTGGTGGAACCTTGGATAGAAATGGCTGCAATTTGGGAAGTGCTGGAGTGTCTTGGGGAAGAGGCCCAAATTGGGGAATAGAGCATAGGCCACATGAGCCTAAACACAAACAATGATCCTCCTCCAATTCGGGACTCAAACTCTACATATATATGCTCCAAACGGTGGGAATGAGATCTCCAAATTAACCAACCAACAGACTTTTTACCAGTCCTTGAAATGGATGAAACATAGTTTACAATGTAAAGCTGTGTGTCATTTCTTGACTCTGAGTATAGGAAAGTAGTCTATACCTCTCATATTTGTTTTAAAATAATAGAAAAATTAACATTTGTTGAACACTCACTTTGGACTAGACACTGTGTTACATTTTTTATATGTATCATCTTATTTATTCCCCAAGCTTAGGGGTGAGGCATCATTATAATTACTCCCACTGAGACAACCAAGGCAGGAGAAAATTAAAGAACCTGTCTCTATATATCTAGTCGGTAGCCAATATGGTATTTAAACACAGGATGTCTGTCTCTAGAGCCCAGGATTTTATATTCTGACTTTTCATTGGATGCAGAATCTCTCAGAAGAGTTTCTATGAGTATTTGTGTTTGCTCCTGGGTCTAGCACCAGTAAGTGAGGGAACTAAGCTTTGTTTCTGGTACCAGTTTTTAAAAAGTGATTTTTGATCAGAGAATAACGATTAGAAGCCCAGCCTTCCTGCTGATATATTTGTTAATTCAGCAAAAATATAAATGTTAGCCTTTCCCTGTTTCCATCTTCCTACTTCCATTTCAGATGCATTTTCTCTCATTTAAAGCTTACTGTAACCCCTGCAGGTGCCAAGGTATGCTGCAGTGAACATGAACCTTGGAATTAGCCAGACTCGTTCCATTTCTCACTCTACCACTTAACAAACTTTATGTACTTCAGCATAGTATGAAAATATTCAAATTTAGCTTTCAGTAGAATGGAGATAATAATTCTTACCACATAAGGTTGTTTTGATGATTCAATGACATGACACACATAAAGCTCAGGACCCATGGTTGATACTCAATATCTATGAATGTCCTTTGCCCTGCTTTGGCTGTTTTACTTTCCTGAAAAGGAATACATGTGCAATCAGCCACCAAGTCTTAAAAGTCTCTTCCTACAGTAAAGAGCAAGGCAGAACTGTTCAAGCTGGAAATTGATTTGCTATCTCCCATATGTAGAATTGCTCTAATTGAGTAATTAAGAAAGGACCTCAATTACATTTAGACACTTATCTTGATACTCAAAATACTTGCTTTAGTGCTTTGGTATTTTAAAACCTATACCTGTGATGTTTTAGTACTTGTGTTTGGGGATGTTTCTGAGGTTTAGAATGATTTGATCCCTATTGTAGGGACGTTAGGGCCCATTAACTCAGATTTTGTAGGTTTGTATTTAATAGTTCCAAAATACCTAGGCCCTTATTAACCTCGCATGAGTTAGATGTACTGATTTGCTTGCATCACTGTTGAGCGTCCTCTGTTTTTTTGTATTGGTCAGACTTTTAAACTTCAGGAGCAATGTGTCCTCAAAGAAAGAGCACTAACCCAGGAATCATGACACATTCTCTTTCATCAAGACTTTGGGCAAATAGCTCTCTGAGCAGCTCCAGGAGGGTACCATTTCTCATTCACTCATATACTCAGGGTCCAGCAGAGTAACCCACAAAGAAACGTTTGCTAAATTAAGAAATCTTTTAGTCATCTAGACAACTAATCAATATAGGAATTACATGGTAAACAACTTGGTGAATTTTTAGCTGGCTACCTTGTGGTCATGCTTTTGATCTGGACATGTTGTAACAGGTGAGATGAGGAATGCTAATTCTGCACATTTCTAACTTCAGTTTTCAACAATGACTTTTCAAGAAGCTTTCAACCAAATCTCTCTAGTCTTTGAGAACTCTCCCTCAGTGGTTTCTCTTCACCCAAGTCTCTCCAGTCTATAACAGTTCTTTCTACATCTACATTCTCGCTCATTTTGTTTATTTTCCCACAAAAGAAATGTCTCCAAGTTTTTAATTTTAGACAATAGTTCTTCAATCTAGTTCAATATTTAGTTATATATAGTTCAATGTTTGTGTTTTTTCTAGGCTGAGTTTGACCCTTCCTCATTTCCAACTTTTACAAGCTATCTTCTTTTACATCATTAAAACCCCAAGCTTATAACATAACATTTTAAACAACGGTTTTAAGTAGACACATATAACAAGTTTTTAAAATAGAGGTGTAAATTGACTTCATAATCAGTGAAATATATAACTATGAAGTTCTTTCTTTTCCACAAAATCTCATTTTCTATCTTGTTCCCAGATTTAAAATTTAAATTCTCAAATGAAAATGAATAGGCCCAGCTGACCTTACGTTAAAGGCAGCTATTTAGTTATTATATACAAACACACATGGAAAGTACTTCTAACGAAGTATTGTTGTTGTTGTTGTTGTTAAAATCTCTCTCTATATGAAATGGATTTAGAAGTCATTTCTAGAATATAGCTACAAACATTTATAAAAGTAACTTCATAGAATTATGTCTGTGAGTCTTTGCCTACTGATGCTTGAAGGTAAGCAAATCATTCCTGCCATTGAAAACTTTGGCTCCCCCCACTTATGTGGTTAGGTCTATTTCACTCATGGCCCAAGGAAATCTGGTGGGTCAATAAAATGTCCTCAAGTCAGTAAAATTCACAATGTGCCATTTTTGCTATTGAAATTAATGAACTGGCATTGTGAAAGAAACAATATAAACTCTAAATGTCAGTGAGCAAAATTCTTACATTGTATTCAAATTGGAAAAATGGCAAGAAATATATGAAGAGTAGAATATCTTAAATCTTAACATTGTACATGCAGAGTAGCAGAGTATGCCTCCCCAAAATATGCTGCTTTGGTATATCAATTATGTTGACCTGTAGGAACTTGGAAATCAGCAAATGCTAGGAGGGGCATTCTCTGAATTTCCCTTATCTGCCTAAAGACAGATCCTCCAAAATGAACTCAATTGTCAAAAGTTCCCTCCCAGACAGTTTGATCAACCAGGGAATATTGACTCTTATCACAGGACAGGAGACAAGAAATCAAGGCCATACCCAGACAAACTTTGTTACAACTATCACACCTTCCATCTACTCTACTAAGGGTCTGTTCATCTTTCCTAAGAATTATTTACTCTCCAGTAAGAGGCCTACATCTCCCCACCCTGCGCCTTTTTCTGTTAAAATGGTATTCAAGCCTGAATTGTATGCCACTTTAGGGAGTTACTCATTTTTCCCTATATATTTCCTATGTATATATGAGATACACATGTTAATAAACTTCTGTCTTTTCTTTATTTACCTGTCTTTTATTACAAGTGTCTCAAATAAGAACTCAAAAGTGTAGAGGGAAAATTATTTTTCCTCCCCAAATGTAATTCCAGAAAATGTATATATCAACTGTGAAATGCAAATTTGGCTTTTAACATTTGGTTCTTTATATAAATATTTTAACCTACCATAAATGCTAAAACATTTAGTAAATGTCAGGAAATATTTTTAAGTATCCATCTTGAGACCTAGAAAAATCAGGTAATATGGAGAAAGACATAAATCTCACTTCTGGTTGGTTGTTTGAACCTAATAAATGGCTTACCAATTGATTGTGAGTCTTTGACCTGTGTGGAGTCCACTTTTTAGACTACAAAAGTTGTAAATCTGTGTACATAAAGCTAAAAGACAGTATCTGGAATAATTGAAATCCTAAAGCAAGAATGAGAGTATGAAAGCTTAGGCAATCTACTTTTCTTTTTGGGCATGAATATTGTTACTTCTCTTGGTAAAAATAGCAGTCCATCTTCTCCTCCTTGCAACACTATTCCCAAGTTAACTAGCATGTTCTTTTTAATATTTTATTTGGATAGGAAAAGTTTAGCAACCTGTAGTTTTCAGAGAGTTTGAAATCTAGATAGGGGAAAGTGAAGAAACATAACAGCAAACAATATAAGATAGAATAATAAATATAACATTTGAATCATACATAGCCTGTAATTTACAAAATTCTCACTATTTTAATTAATAAAGGTAAATACTTAAATGTTACATTGCATACTGTGGACTTTCTGGATGTAAGAGTTTGGAGAATTAAAAGATTAGTATAAATAGTAATCGTTTGGAAAAACTTTATTTACAGCAGGCTTTTAAGAGGGACTTGAAAAATGACAAGAGAATATACAGTAGTGGCCTAGAATGTTTGCAGCCTCTGAAATGGCTTAACACTGGCAGAAACACCTTTTGAAACATTTATTTAGGCACCAAAGATCTACAGTATCTACTATTGGAAGGACTTCTGTTTCCACCACCCACACAATCCATTGGTTCTGCAAAACAGCTTCTTTGAAATAAGAAACATAATATACACAAGCTACTCTGAGAATTAAACTTGGATCTGGATGGAATATCAGAGTTAATTTGGGAACTTAAAAAAAAATACAGGCAACTCTCAGACCTATTGAAACAAAAATCTTCAAAGGGGTGAAGAATTTGTATTTTTTTTACAAGCCCCAGGTAATTCAGGTGGTTAGCCAGATTTGAGAATTACTAGATTTGAAGTTAAAGTTTATTATTGTACTATTTGTCAAGAAGGTTTTTATAAAGCTGACAACAGTGAAGTACTAGAAAGCAATTCTAACAGGACTTGCGAACATGGTAGCAGCACTCTCACATGAACTCACCCCAAGCCTCTCCTCTATGCACTCCGGGGCCCTGGGCCTCTTCATAGGCCTTTATTAACATCCAAGATAAAGGGAAATTCCAGAATTTACTCAACCAATTAGATGGAGATTCAAGTGTTTGGAATTATGTTAGTTGAAACAGTGGTATTTAGTTCTAAGAAGAAGAATATAAATATATGAATACTAGAAAAATATATAAGAACTGCCTCTACTTTAATATTATAATTCCCTCACTTAAAAAAACACAATAATTTTTATTACTAAAAAAATTACAAAATGGAATGACTTTAAAGGAGTAATCTAAGCACTGTTTACGACTTCTACTGTAAACAAAGTACTAGTGTACTGATAGGTTGAGTTTGCAGCTCATTCAAAATTTATGTTGAAACTTGTGGCTCTCTCGTCTCCCCTACCATCTCCTTCACAATCAGGCTACCAATTGTGACTTTCGTAAGTTTGAATCTTGGCATTCTTTTATATTTGAAATGTTGGTATAACAGAATTTCAGGTGTCCTAGCGGTTGAAGTGAAGAGGACTTGGTCCAAAAGAGGTGTCCAGAGACACAACAAAAATTATACCATATAAGAAATGCCTTATACAGTTTATATAGTCTCAACTCTTACCAGGAAAATATCACAATACTTAGTCATTGATCTTACACTTTTCAGAAAACATAAATTCACTCTGATTTTTAAAAAAATGCTACAGAGAATAAGCTTTATTATTATGTTTACAAGAAGGGAATAATACATTCATTCATTCATTCATTCATTCACTTGGCAATTGCTGGGTCTTTTATGTATCAGGAATTACATGCTGGAGATACCAAGATTAAATAACACTAATAATTGGATAGTGTAGAAGTGGAAACAAATATAAACAAATATTGGCAACATACTAAAACAAGTGTTAGGAATACAAATATAGTGGTTTACCCACAAGGCGTGGGATAATCAACATTTCCTTGGGAAATGTATAAAAAGAAGAGTAGATGAAACATTTTAGGTGTATCTATGGGGATAAGTGAAATAGTCTTAAATGACTTGGGGAAGGGTTAGGAGAGGATTCTAGTAGAATGGGTATTTCAACACCAATCCTTTCAGATACTGGTGCTGGGAGATTTCTCTCTCATCAAACTCTGCACTACCACTTACTTACCTGCTGCTCCCAGGGTTCATAAAATATCTGAGCCATGAAAGATTGGTGATCTGTTCACAATGCAACTGCTAGGATGAGAGTCAGCAAAATCTTAGGCAATAGACTGATGTTTTTTCTATTGAAAAATCCATGGACAACATGCAGGCAGCTGTGGATAAAAGACTCTCCCTTGACAGCTACATGAACAAAAGCCAACATGGCTCCTTAACACAAGTGACGTGCGTTAGTCACCAAAATGGCAACAGAGCATCTGCAGGCATCAGCTTAGCTCCTTCACAGCAAACTGTAGTCAACAAAGGACAATGATAGCAGCTCTCTTGATGCTAATTTGCTGACCTCATCCACACTCCTCCCTCCTTTTTTTCCAAATGACGCTCATTGAGTGGTTACACCACTCACTCCAAATTAATGACCATTACTACCACCACCAAGGGTGGGTATACTGAGGGCTTCCCTACTCTTTTTCCAGTTTATTATTATGGCATATACTCCATGCTATACTTCCTTTTGGGTCCTTCTTCTTAAATCTTAAGAGCCTTTTCTTTTCTCCATATAAAGCTGACTCTTTGAAATAAAAAACATTGTTTTCAAAATTATTGCTTTTGACAAGAGCTCCAAAAAAGACTATTCTGGAAGTCAAAAATGAAATGCTAGTTATTTCTTTCTCCAAATGCTTGTTATCCACAATTCTAATTTTCTTCAAAACAATGGATGTTTTGAAGAATTTCCAATTTCCAACTGAGCAGAGATGAGGACAAAATTAATATTTCTAAATAACAGCTCACTACATTTGTCAGTGGAAAAAAAGTGCTAAAAGGAAGACTTAGGAGATCTGAGTGGAGCATTTACATAAAACGCTATATTTGGTAAGGTTAAAACAACCCTCTCAGGTAGATGTTATCATCCTCTGCATTATAGATAGAGTTGTTAAGACTTAGGTTGCACCCATGTTCACAGTTAGTGGACTGGATTCAAAGCCAAGTCTTCTGACTTCAAGTTTTGTGTGCTCTAAGTTTGATCTGTAAAAGAAAACTAACCAAGAATAACATCGCCCCAATTTCCACCTTGCTTGTGTATGACGTCTAAATGAAAAAGTTCAGATGTATCATGGCTAAATAACAATATGACTAATATTTATTAATAGTTTAATGTTTATCGGACACTATGCTGTGCACTTGATTTGAGTTAATTCTTATTATCCTTACAACAGCCTTATGTAGTTGATATTACTAATTCCATTTGATACCTAAGTCAACTGGAGCTTATAGAACTTACATAGCCCTCTAAAGACCACAGAGATGATATGTGTTTGAGCCTGAATATGATTCAGGATTCAGACCTGATTCCAAAAGTCCATGCTCTTACTGGTTGCTCTACACTACCTTCGGGGCTAAGGAGAATAAAATTCTAACATATATCATCAGAGAATATACATCATCAGAGAAGACATTTCCTTCTCTAAATCTACCTTTGTCAACAGTTTAGAAAACACTTTCATAACAACACCATTAACACAAGGAGTCACATGATTCTAGGCACCTTCGTTTACATATGGTATATCTTCCCACCTCAGTAAACTTAAGTCAGAAACTAATCACAAACAAAAAGAAACAAAAATGGTGGAATACACTTGCACATTTAGTATTTAATAAACATACTTCTATGCAATCTATGGGCCAGAGAAGTTGAAATGAAAATTTAGAAAATTTTGGCTTGCTGCTTCCCGGAGGCTGCAAGGAGGCTGATGCATGGGGCGAGGGAGCAGCGCCCACCCTGGGAGCCTGGTGCCACTCAGAATACCCAAAGTTGCACGGGCTCCTCCTTGGAGGGCATTTCAGCACTAAAGAAGAACTTTCTAGGAGAGTCAGGTGAGGAGTCAAAATGCAAGCCCAACACTTGTAACCAGGCTTGGGGAAGAGCAGAGCTTCTTTATGGCCACTATGGGGATGCCACCTCCCAGGAACAAGCAATGCCTCCCACAAACATGGATTTCTGAATCCTTGGCCCTGGCCTCCTGGCCCTGGAAGGAAGCCTGAGCACCAATAGCTGTCTTTGGGGCAGACAGGAGATCTGCCTGCAGTTTCTGTGCCCGCATGGGAAATGGCCTTCTAACTGACCCAGACTGCTGGCCTGTCGGCATGGCTGATTAGTCACTAACCCACTGAGATGTCTTATTTAGTGGAAGGAGTGGACGATTTTAGGTGGGATGGCCCTAAAGAAAGAACCAGATGCCATTTACGACCTATTTTAGAAATGCCCATGATTTATGGGCCCGGGGCAGGCAGACCCCATGTCGTCCACTCCTGGATGGGGTGCCCAACCCCTTTGGAGTTAAGCGTGGGCACCCTTTGGCTGTTATCTCTGGGTGGGCATCTCCCGCCAGCTGCCTCAGCACCTTCAGTGTGGTCTTGGGGGGTATTTCCAGCTTTGATTTCCTCATGGAAAACCAGCACTTGGCCACCTTGGCCACATTGACCTCTAGCATATTTTTTTACCCCATGGGATTCCCTCCTTCCACCACCTCCCCCACCGCCCTCCGCCACACACACATGCACTCCTCAGTCTCTCCAGCCCTGAGCGAGGATGCTGCCTCTGGCCACTATACCCAGGTTGGATGGCAGAGGTCATCCAGCTCAGCCTTTCTGGCTGCAGTTGAGAAGGGGCATCCAGAGGAGATTCCACCTGAAGAGGTGTCATGCCGTTCCATCAGATTGGGCCTCCAGGTGAGCACTGGGGAACATGTGTCATGCTGAAGCCCAGAAGTCCACCCTCTGCCCCTTTTCCTTAGTACAGATGCTCAGCCTGTCCCCCACTGGCCCCTCTCACCACATTCCCTGCCACAGTGCAGGGCCTGCCCCTACATTTTCAAGCACTAATCAATACCCACCCCCACCCCCAACTCCCACAAGCTGCTCCAAGCATGGGAGACACATTGCATGGTGTCTAGTGAGCTTTGGATCTGCCAGACTCGGGTCAGACTTTTGCTTTCTTAAAGGATCTCAGATATAAATTGTTTACTGTTCTTCAGAGCACAACACACTCTGTTGATCCATGCAAGGCCCCTCTATTTGTTATTTCTTTCCATTTTCATTTCTTTCCTTTTGCTCCTTCAGCCCTACTTCTTGCAGCCATCCCTCTCCCTAGCCCTTGACCTGGGCCAGCACTCTAGTATATTGGATATAGGTCCTCAAATAAGTATGCATGCAGCCTTGTAAAAGGAGTTTTGTATACTTGTGTTTTTAAATTATATAAATGGCATGCTATAAAAAGAAAATTAGAACATTTTAATTAAACGATAACAAAAAATCCTGTATACCAAAACTTCTAGGGTGCAGATAAGGCTGTACTTTTAGGGAAATCATAGCCTCATATATTTATAGTAGAAAGCTGAAAGGATAAAAATTATTAGATGGAATAAACATTATAATAGAATAAAACATATTAAGAACTAGTTTTAAAATTAGGAGTCACAAAAATTCTCCAGAGAAATTGCAATATGTAATTACAATATGCACATAAACAAATGCAGAGATATTTGCCATCATGAATTAGAATAGTCAATGTGTAATGATATCAAGTCTTTCAAGAGTTTTTCTATTGACCTATAGATCTAATGTAATCCTACACAAAATTTTAATGAGGATGTGTGTTTGTGTGTATGTGAGTGTGTTTGGAACTTAGTAAGTTGACACTAAAATAGTATATACAGCAATGTCATGAAAAAGACAACATGATCTTGATGAAAAAGTTCAAGGTAGACATGCCCAAGTATATAATGTATGGCTACTGTAATTAAGATACCGGGTTACTGATGCTTGAATAAACACAGAGACCAACGGAATTGAACATGAAGAGGCCAGAGAAGGACACACACATATACAGACACTTCACGTATGACAAAGGTTTATTTCATTTAAGTGGGAATTGTTGAACTTCTCAATAAATGGTGATGAGAAAGTTGGATTTCTTACCTCACACTGCATTTTTAAAAAGCCACTTCCCCAGTGAATTGTGGCATATGTAAAATATAAAACTATAAATACTTTAGAAATACATATAAATATTGTCATAAGCTAGGAGTATTGTCACAAATTTTATCCAGAAAACACCAAAAAACAAACAAACAAAAAAAGATGTTTAAATTCAATTGCATTTAAATGAAAAACTTTTGTTTAATCAAATGAAACCTCAAACAGGGTGAAAAGACAAGCTATAGATTGAGAGGAAATATTTGCTATATATAAAATTACATCTATTTTTTCTCTTATTGATTCATAGAAGTACTTTATCTACCCTGAAAACTAGCCCTTATTTATCTTATATATAGCAAATATTTCCTCTCAATCTATAAATTCCTAAATCAATAGGAAAATGGCCAAAAGGTCTGAATAAGCACTTCTAAGAAGACAAACTCCAAAAAAAGTCATAATAGAACAATAAGTAAATTAAAACCACAATGATATACCATTAACCATTCACAAATTTGAGAAATATTAAGAAGTCTAACAGTATCAAGTGTTGATACAGATATAGAGTAACAGGAACTCTCATATACTGCTGGTGGAAGTATTTCTTAATGCCATCTCTTTGGAAAACTATAATTACCTGGTAAAATTGGAAAGGTGTGCATTCTACAGTTCAGTAATTTATCTTCTAGGCATATACTCCAGAGAACATATTATATGTTAGCACAAGCACACACATATCTGGATGTTCACAGCTGCATTTATAATAGCAAAAAGGGAAAGCAACCTAAATGTTTGTAAACTGGATAAATAAATTCTGATCTATTCATATAGTAGATTACTAAACAAAATAAAGGAAATATACCATTAAGTTGTGATTGGGTTTAAGTTGAGTGTTAATGAATATAATACTCTAGTGGTTTAAATGCATTACTAACGTGTAAGTGTGGCAGACATTTTATGGGCCATTGATCTAGGGAAGGAAAAACAAGAGGGTGTGGGTAACAATAATAAAACAGGCTGAGCCCCGGTAGCATAATATCTGGAATCTTAGTCTCCTTTCTTTCTTCAAGCCCATGTCCCTTAAACCCAGGTGGATGTCAAAGGTTTACAAACTTTTTGTAATCAACCCTGTTACGTGCTGCTCCTCCAGGCTTTAGATTTGATGAAACGATACCCCAAATCTGTTGTTTTCCCTTGCTCCTTTGTTGCTCCTTTGCTGCTGCTGCTGCTGCTGTCACAGCGGTGGCAGTCTCAGACTCACTGCTCTTATGTGAGCATCCTCTCACTACAGTTTTCTTGCCATGGCAGGTAAAGAAAATGTGGCTGTTCTTCCCATGCTCTCCTCCAATATTTCACTCCACTGGGGCCGAGGAAGGAAGAGTGTGAGAAACAAAGGCTGCCTCCCTTCTCACATAACAAGGTAGGTTCCTCTTTATTCCCCACATTTCTAGGGACAAACTCTCCTGCTACTGTCACCTTTCACACATTCACTTTGAAACTAATGAAGCTGATTTGCACAGGTTTCTTCAAAAGGCCTATAGGGACCCTAGCAATGTGTTCACATGGTCTTGTTTTTATAAAATTTGCAAAACCAAGGTAGTTTAATAGGAATGAGTTAAGACCGCAATTTCTACTCTAACACTCCCTTCATAAACTTAAATTCATGATGGCTGACATTAGAATAGCCCAGAGCTTTTTTTTTTTTTAAGATTTTTATTAGGGAATTGAGGGGATGGGAACAGTGCTGGGGAACTGGGGGAAGGGGGACAGACAAGTTGCTGTCATTTTGTTCTTCAGTCTAGTTGTGGAGGACGTTGCTTCACTGGTCCAAGTTGGCACCATCATTACACTCTTCCTGGGCGAGGCAGATCAGTCGCCGGCTTCTGGACGGCAGCTCACTGCAGCTGCTGGCAGCTCACGCTGGCTGCTGGCTACACACGGTAGCCTATGGCAACCCACTGCAGCAGGGGCTGCAGCCTACACCGTCGCTGGTGACTCAGGGCAGCCCAGCTCCAGGTTGAGCTGTTGTTCAGCATCTTAGCTGTAGAGGGCAGTGTCACTGGCCCTCATATGTGGGATCCGAACTGGGGCCCTCTGGCATCCCAAGCCAGTTCTTAACCATCATGCCACTTGGCCAGCCCGCCCAGAGCATTTTTGATACTTGGTTATAGGAAGGTTGAACTGGGAATGTATTTAAAGTAATATTAGTGCAATATGGATAAATATCTATATCTATCAACCTGTCTAAGCCACTTCGATCAATGGCTAGATCAATTGATCGATAGAATTATATAATAAACATATAGAAAATTATATAATATAACAACACAAAGATAGAGGTAGAGACAGAGATGGGGATAGAGAGAGAAACAGATGTTGTTTGTAGTCATTTCTGGGTATCATTAAGTTATTGTTAAGCATCCATCCATAGTAATGGCTTGCAGGAATATTCTTACTGGCCACAGTGCTGACATATGATGAGAGCAGAAGTGAAGAGCTAGAGTTTACATTATAACATGAATATATATTATTGTGTTAGCTGCCAAAACAATATAAATACTGGGAAAGAAATTAAGTCCAAATGTATGAAACTAGAGGCTACTCTGTGCAAAAATCTTCCACACAATTCATATATGAAGAAATTTGATAGCAATTTTCCTAAAATTTTCAATAATCCTAAAGGTTTTCATCATATTACAGATAATGTATTATAAAACTAAAACATGGTCTAGAAGCATCAATACATTTTATAAAATTTTCATTAAACAAGTATAGGGAAGAGAAAAGTTTTCCTTGACCTTCTTAGGCTCCCTGACTGGATCTGAAAAGTAAACTGACAAAGACACATTAACAGGAGAAAGGCAACAGATTTATTTGATATGCGTTTTACTTGACATAGAGAACTTTGTAAGGGAATGAGGACCCAAAGAGACAATTAGATCCAAGTATTTTTATGCTAGGTTAAATGAAGAGTAGGCATTTGTGTAGAAATATGATAGATTAAGGAGTATGAGGTAAATTGAGTAAACTGGAGGAAACTTAGCAAGTCCTATTTGCTTAGATTCTTCTCTGCACCCCTTTGTCTTCGGATTCAAGGGTGGTTCTTTCCTCCCCATACAGGGAGGGCACCTCTCACATGACCTCTTTCAGGGGCAAAGACCACGGGGAAAGTCAGACAGACCTTTCTGTTTCTGCTATTTTCTCAAACTCTTTCATCTTAAAATATACAATACACCAAGGGGCCATATTTGCAGGGATGGGGGAGCCTGTCTGATCACCTTCGTATGCTAGAGGTAAGAGGAATAATTATCCTTCTATTCTTGCTACAGAAAATCATTCCACACACTCATTGTCATTTGGAGAGGCACTCAAAGAAGACGCAGTGAAAATGTGTAGAAAAAAATGTTAGGGATATGCCTGTCAATTAAAAATACTGTTATTATATATACTTTTGTAGTATTGGTTAGCTTTTAAAATGGATATTTTATTTCCTTATCTAAATAAATATGTATTTTCATACCTATCTTAATATGTTTAAGTTTGCTTTTTCTGAGGTACCCACAAATCGTATAAGCTTCAGGCTCCATCGAACCTGGATCTGCCTTTGCCTCTATTACATTTCCCAAGGGAGTCACTATAGCTGTCAACCCTCACTAGAGTCATCGTTCTGGGAGGACATATTTAGGGCCTCTCCTTTGGAGTTCTTGTCACATAAATGTAAACATGTAAAAATCAGCCTTAACCCGTGCAATTTCAATCCCTGACTCATAGAGCTGTGCATATTGCCCTCCACTCGCTTCTCACACCAGCATTTCTCCCTTCTTCCTTTTGTCCTTGTGCAGCCCCATCCCACTCTCCATAGTCACTTCTACTTCGGAACACCGGACCCATGCTTCCGGCACTCACCACTTCCTTTTCCCTTCTTTCAGCAAGAGGTCTAACACCTCACTGTCAGCCACGCCTGGGAGCATTGACCATGAAAGCCCCAACACTGCTCATCAAACATGGTTTTATACAGAAACCCTAAAGAAACAATGACTGAAACCCTTCTTCCACCTTTCTGCTTGTCTGGAATCCTGCCTTTCTGCTGGTTACTGCTATGAGGAATGCACGCCCTACTGTTGTCCCTACTAGAGCAAGGAAGTTCAGAGAAACCCATTTCTCCACTGACTATCCTGAAAAAGAGGGGAAACCCCTTCCACCAAAATTTAGAATTGGGATTTCAAGAGTTTGGAACAGAGAAAGTAATGTTCTCTGCAGCTGGATTTGTTATGACCCATGGAATCCCATACAAAAAAAGAGAAAAATATTGCTTAGTTATTTTTATTCAGTTACTGCCTGACTTAAATGGTTTTCTGTGAGTGAACTGGAAACTTAGCCACTATTCTCATCATTGTTGTTTTAGGCAAAGTGTGCTCTTGAATTACAAATAACTGACTACATCAGTGATTGTTGGGACACTAACTGTTGGATCACTGAGTAAACAAACTAATTTTCAGTTTGTAAAGCTAAAACTTCCTTCTACTATTTCTGTAATTGGACATGGTTGCTGATAAGCCATTACATTTTCTATCACTTAGGTGTCACTATGGTTAATTATTAAAATAAATCTAAGTACATGGTATTTACCATCCCTATGACACATTTATTTCTCTTCTAAAGTGCAGAGTGGCCCTTTATAATATTCACATAATTTCTGCAAGAAGATTTGAAAGTTGTAGAAACTCTCATTCTCTCTCCACTGCTGCTGCTGATGGGAATAACCCACTGTTTTCTATTTAAATAGCCTCAATCTAAGATTCAGTGCAGCTGCTCAGTGGAAGGTCCAGGCCTGGTCTAGGACAAAGGAACTGGAAGGACAGAGCACAGCCCTCTGCACATTGCATGAAATTCCACTCAAGTTCACTAGAGCTGCCTTGAACCTCTGTAGTTTCTCGTGGTCCATTACTTTTAATTCAAGTATGTAGAACTAATGATAACACCTACGCCAGTGTCACTCAAGATGGGGTCCTCAGGCCAGTGTGGTCTACAAACCATTGCCAGTCAATGACAAAGCAAATACAGAAATTGAGCATATGCATTAAAGAACTTTTACAGTCAGCTGACATTGCTGCACACTGCCACATTCAAGCATATCATCAAGGAACTCACTTCATTAAACAGGAAATACCCAGTTTGGGTCTTTTCAAACTCACAGAATGGGTTACATGTGATGTAAGCAGCAAACTGGTCATGTACAGTAAGACCACGTATTGGTCTGCAAGAGATCAGAAGTGCAAGAACTATTTTTTAAAAGCTAGTTCTTCATGATAGATAGTTTTAGAAGCTTTGGTTTAGGCTATCGAGAGTGGGCTGCGAGGCAGGGAAAGTTTAATGAATGCAAGTTGGAAAGAACCCAGTGACCTCTATAGAAATAGTCCTGATTTCTGTTCAGTCTCAGAGTAATTTTCAGCTTTGCCAAGATCTTCTACTTGAAATCTGTGTACTGTGGCTAAGGTGTGTCAGGTTGCAGCTTAGATTATATTCCACTGTCAACTGCCTCTTCAGAGACTGCGGAGAACTTTCTTCTATCCAGCAGAGCAGAAATAACTTGCCATGTGTACAGCACTGATGTCCAAAAGAAAAGCCACACAGGGACATCTAGTGGCAATAGGAAATCACCAGCCTGCTCAAAGGAGTCCAAGAATTTCCAAACCATGAGCTGCTTAGGGGCTTTAGGTTCATTTATTGAACTTTACCTCACACCCTAGCAAGTTAGTCACTGCATTTGAAGGCAAGCAGAGGTCAGAGTGATTGGCAGCGCCTAAAATGGAGCTAGACACACTGTCCACTTGTTAGGCCACACCTAACAAGTCACAGTATAGCCAAATGAAGGAAAGAGTGAAGGCAATAGATAAATTCTTCAAACCGGTATGCTAAGGAATGAATACAGATAGAAGACCCTCATTTTATGGGCAATTACTTCAATACTCTCTTTCTAGTTGGCTGTAAAACAGGCCATACCCTGGAGAGGAAGAAAAGACGCAAAGCTCTGAAATAAACTGAATACATTAAAATCAGTCCTCCAAATTTGCTGATCTAAAAATTAGCATCAGCAGAACTCTTAATGAGAGTTGCTAGTGAGCCTCACAGCAAGATGACAAAGCCAAATCAAACCTAGCCACCCAGATTGATAAAATAAAGCCATTAGAAGAGGCAAGCTTCTCCTGGTCTCTGATGGTCAGATCGAAGCTAAAACAGATAAAGTTTCTTCAGATTTTCAACATCAAAAGCTGACTCTTGGAGGTTTTGGTTTTATTCTGGTTAAGATGGCAGAATAGGTAAATGCTGTGCTCAACTCCTCTCAGGACCAAGGACCACATCAATTACAACTAAACCACAGGAAAACTATTATTGAGAATCACCTGAAGTCTAGCTGAGCCAAAGCCCTACAACTACACACATACAGAAGAAGCCACCTCAAGACTAGTGGGAGGGGCAAAGACACAGAACAGGCTGCTCCCACACCTGCATGTAACCATTAAAAATCAGGAGGGATATCTTGGCTACAGATGTTCCCCCACCCCTTTCCCAGCCCAGGGTTTCAGTGCCAGAGAGGGAAGTCCCCGTAACTTCTTGCTGTGAAAACCAACAGAGATTGTGGCTGAGTGAACGAAGGGTGGCTGCACTCCCAGGTGCTCCTTTTAAGAGGCTCATGCACAGACTTACTGGTGAACAGACTCACTTGCTCTGAGCTCCAGCACTAGAGCTGCAGCTCAAAAGGTGCAAAGGATACATGGGGAGGAGCTGAGTTGCCTGGCCTCAGGGTAAGCACTGAAGGGGCAGCTTTCTCCTGGAGGGAGGAGCTGGCAGAAGCCATTGTTTCTTTGTTGAATCCTCTCCTTCCCAGCGTGCAGATGCATGCAGATGCAACACCTGAGTCTCCACCAAACTGGCTATCCTCTTTCATCTGCCCTGCTGTAGTGATTCTGTGAGACCACGCCCCACCCAATTTTGGGCACACCCAAGTGCTTCCATTGGCTGTTCTGTTTAAGCAGCCTGCTTGGGCTTATGCTGTAGGCTTTCCTAAAATTTCTCAAAGGTTTGCAAAACCCAAACAAGCAGCACCTGGCTTTAGCATGTCCCATACCTCTTACTGAGCAGCCCTAAGCCTGGCACTAAGGACAGCCATCCTTGGTTCACAACTTGGCCTCTCAAGGCACCTCCAAGCACAGTGCATGTGGTGGCCATCTGCAGACTGCTTTGTGGCTCATGTCAAGTGGCCTCGAGCAGAGCACAGACTGCACCTGAGCTTGACCTGCAGTGGAAGACCCAGTAGCCAGCCTCAGACTGGACTGGACTGTCACCGAGACACCTGTAAAGATGATGCACACAAAGGGCAGACTAGGCAGGCATCAGAGCCCTGCTAAAGTGAACCCTGCTTTGTGGGGTAAGCCTTTCTTTGCTCTACAGCTCCTCCTCTGTAGTCATGGCCAGACCTTACAACCAATCAGCCAGAGGGTCAATCCCTCCCATTGATGTGCAAACAGCAACCAAGGCTCAACTACAACAGCAGGGCACACACAACCCACACCTGGGACACATCTGGAGTACCCGACTCTGGTAGCCAGGGAGACTGTAGCACTGGGTCCCACAGGACACCTACTATGTAAGTCCACTCTACTAAGACCAGAAGGCTTAGCAGCCCTACTTAATACATAGAGACAAACACAGGGAGGCAGCCAAAGTGGGGAGACAAAGAAACATGTCCCAAATAAAAAAATAGAACATAGCTCCAGAAAAAGAACTAAACAAAATGGAGACAAACTATCGACCAGATACAGAGTTCAAAACAGTGATTATAAGGATGCTCAGTGATCTCAGGGAGAACTTTGAGATAGAAAAAATAAAAAAGAACCAGTCAGAAATAAAGACTACAATAACTGAAATGAAGAATAATTAAAGATAAGCAAGAGTAGACTACATGAAGCAGAGGATCAAATCAGTGATTTAGAAGATAAGGGAGCAGAAAATACCCATTCAGAACAGCAAAAAGAAAAAAGAGTCCCCAAAAAATGAGAGGAGTTTAAGGGACCTTTGGGACAACATCAAGCATAACAACATTCGCATCATAAGGGTACCAGTAGAAGAGAGAGTGTAAGAAATTGAAAACCTATTTGAAGAAATAATGACTGAAAACTTCCCTCACCTGACAAAGGAAATACATATACAAGCCCAGGAAGCACAGTGAGTCCCAAAAAAGATGAACTCAAAGAGGCCTACACCAAGACATATCATAATTAAAATGCCTAAAGTTAAAGACAAAGAGAGAATCTTAAAAGCCCCAAGGAAAAAGCAGTTGGTTACCTACAAAGGTGCTCTCATAAAATTGTCAGCTGATTCATCAACAGAAACTTTGCAGGCCAGAAGGGGTTGGCAGAAAATATTCAAAGTAATGAAAAGCAAGAACATACAATCAAGATTACCCAGAAAAACTATCATTTAGAATCGAAGGACAGATAAAGAGCTTCCCAGACAAGACAAAGCTAAAGGAGTTCATCACCACTAAATCAATATCACAAGGAATTGTAGAGGGACTTCTTTAAGACAACAAAACAACAACAAAAATATAAAAAACATGAATAATAAAGTGGCAATATCTACATATCTACCAAAAAATACTTTAAATTTAAATGGACTAAATGCTCCAATCAAAAGATAGGATGGCTGGGTCGGCCGAGTGGTGCTATGGTTAAGAACTGGCTTGCGAAGCCAGAGGGCCCTGGTTCGGATCCCACAGATGAGGGCCAGTGACACTGCCCTCTACAGCTAAGATGCTGACAACAGCTCAACCTGGAGCTGGGCTGCTGTGAGTTGCCCCTGACGGCGTAGGCTGCAGCCCCTGTGGCAGTGGGTTGCCATGGGCTACCGTGTGTAGCCAGCAGCCAGCGTGAGCGGCCAGCAGCCGCAGTGAGCA
>NW_017731426.1:4056986-4069526 GCF_001890085.2 Hipposideros armiger | reverse complement strand
GGAGTAGGGGTAGGGGAGGAGTTGAGAATGGGTGAAAAAGGGGAAGAGATTAAGAAATACAAATTGATTTTTACAAAGTAGTCCTGGGGATGTAGGGAAAAGCATAAGAAATATAGTCAATAATATTGTAATAACCATGTATGGTATCAGATGGGTACTAGATTTATTGGGGTGATAGATAGGAGGGGGATTGGGAACAGGGTGAAAAAAGTGAGGGCATTAAGTACAAATTGGTAGTTACAAAATAGTCATGGGGATGTAAAGCAAAGCATAGGGAATATAGTCAACAATGTAGTAATAACTACATATAATGCCTCGTGGGTACTAGACTAGTCAGGGGGATCACTTTGTAAATCCTACAAATGTCTATCCACTATACTGTACATTTGAAATTAATATAAAATAATGTTAAATATTAACTGTAATTGAAAAATTAGAGAGCGAGAAAGGTGAGGGAGAATAAGAGGTTCAAATTTCCAGGTATAAAACAAACAAGTCATGGGGATATAATGTACAGAACAGGGAATATAGTCAATAATATTGTGATAGCATAGTATGATGTCAGATGGTTGCTGGACTTATCATGGTGATCACTTCTTTAGCTTCACAAATGTTGAATAACTATTGTGTACACCTGAAACTAATATAATATTGTATGTTAGCTATATTTCAATAAAAATCTTTTTTAGAAAATTTAAAAAGCTGACTCTTTTAGAGTTAGATGTGCAAATAAATTAGATTATATTTAAATTAACTGGTAAAAATCACAGTGGATTTTACCCTGGGAAAAAAGATCGATAGTCTATTACTACTGATTTTGCATCTTCCATGTAGCAAGGTCAAATTTTGTATACTATAATTCATATACTCTAACATAGCTTTTAAAAAATTGTCCAATTGATATAATCTTGAAGTCCTCCTTTCAACCCACCCATTTAATGACAAGAACGTTCTTAAACTTGTCTATTCATGCTCACGAAACCTCTTCTTGGTTACAATAACCCATTGCAGTTGAACTTGTATTCCAGTTCAAACTATTTATTCAAACAATTTCTCTCTTCAAGTTTCTCCTCCTTTCCCAAATGAAATTTAGACCAAAGAAGATTAGATGTTGTGTTGTATTTCTCCCCTGGATTCTGCTTCTCTGAGTTGTAACTGGTTTCTCCTACTCTCTGACCTCAAGATGTCCTATCTAAATCCACTCCAAGTCCACACTGGTGAAATCCATGGTCTGTTCTCTCAGCACATTTAGTGTCTGGTATTATCTCCCCCTTCCCACTCTATCCCTGGTCCTTCTTAGGTCTCTACTTCTACTATCCATCTCCACCCACAGCCTCTGCTGTAGCCCTCACTAGAGCCATCCCTCACTACAGGGATCACTGTGATTGGTCCACTGGTTCTAAGCTATCCCCCTGAGAACATGTCAGAACTCCACAAAACGGCCTATGAGTGAGACAACAGAGGATTAGTAGTCTTATTTCTGGACCTCTCCCTCTCAAAGCAAATGACACCAATATTACTACTCTTTTGGCCATCTCATGGTGCACTAGGGCACCCAGTGAGATTCATTCCTCCCAGAGTTCACTATGAGAAGCTGGATATATTAGTTTCCTAGGGCTGCCATATCAAATTATCATAAACTTAGTGACTTAAAACAACAGAAATTTATTTTCTCCCAGTCTGGGGGACCAGAAGTCTGAAACCAAGATGTCAGCAGGGTTGGTGTTCTCTGGAGGCTCTGAGGGAGAATCTGTTTCATGCCTCTCTCCTAGCTTCTGATGGCTGCCAGGAACCCATGACCCATAACATCTTTCTGTATCTCTGTATCTGTTTCTTTGCTCTCTTATAAAGAGTTTTCATTGAATATAGGGACAATCCTAATTCAGAATACTTTCACCTTGAGATCTTTAATTACATCTGCAAAGACGCTTTTTCTTTATATGGTTACATTTATAGATTCTGGGTGATAGGACTTGTATACATCTTTTGGTATGGAAGGCACTATTAAACCAACTACATGGGACATAGTCTCTACTGGGGCTTCTATCTCCTAATAAAGGCCAGAGGTGTGTCCTTCAGGGGACCCCAGTGATATAATAACCCTTTATCCATTCTCTTTGAAACCCCTCCCTTTTGCACAGGAAGTGTTTCTGCTTCCTGTCCCTTTTCAGCAAGGAATTCACCTATATCATATCAGCACTCTTTTCTATTTTGTGGCCTTTTGGTTCTAGAAGGTACCTATTCTCCTTTTCCCTGGGATGATAAAGTCTCAGGGCATGCACTAATGACAAAAACAAAAACAAAACAGAAAAAAACCCTGCATGGTCTAAGAGACAGATTATATTATTTGTGAACATATTTCAAAAATATTATGTCCATTATATGTGGACAGTCACACACAGAGTCTGTTATATTAAGGTATTGGCCCCACATAGCAACATCTTAACAAAAACTTGACGTGGAAAATAATATAATGTTTTACTATGTATAAAAATGCTAATCACAAACAGTCACTAATACACCTCGGCTTATGTGTAATCTTCCTCTATAGAGTACAAAATATTTTAAAAGCATTAGTTCAACAGGCAGTATTTAATTCATTAGGTTTTGGTAAGCTATAGCTTTAGGCCTTAGAAGAATTTGCTCCTTTCTACTCTCTATGTTTGAACATTTCATTTTCAAATATTTCAAACATAAATAAAAGTAAAGAGAACAGTATAACAATTCTCCACACACCTATCATCTAGCTTTGACAGTTCACAACTCATGACCAACCTTGGTTCCTTTAGACTGACACCTGCTTGTGTCTCTCTATCCCATCTCTGCATCTTGCAGCTATCTCAGACATCACATCATCTGTAAACATTTCAGAGATGTGTCTACAAGATACTTTTTTTTGCATATTTGGTAACATTATCACACCTGAACATGTTAAAACAATTCTTAAATATCAAATATTCAATCATATTCATGTTTCCCCAGTTTCTTACTGTTTTTCCCTTTGTTTTTACTGTTTTCTGTATTAGAATCCAAATAACATCCATATATTGATAGATGATAAATCTCTCAAATTTCTTTTAATCAATAGGTTCTCTCTGTGTGTATCTGTCTCTCTTTTTCTGCTTCTTTCACTCTTTCCAAGTTTTTGTTGAAAAAATGGGTTGTTAGCCCTATGAAGCTTTGCTCAGTCTGAATTTTTCTGACTTCATCCTCATGGTGATATTTGTCCTTTGTATTTCCTATAAATTTGTATTCAAAATTAGAGACTTGTGGAGATTCATGCTGGCTTTTTTGTCTAGGCAACATCATAGGTAGTTTTGCATACTACCCTCAGGAATTAAAAAATCCCTGTTTATCTTCTTTTTGTGACATTAGCAGCCATTGATAATCATTGTTTAGATCCATCAATTCATTGGGTATTGAAAAGATAAATTATTACTTCAATTTTTTTTTTTTTACTTCAATTTTTAACTGATACTCTTCCACAAAGAGACATTTCCCCCTCGACAACGATGGGTTATGCTGAGGTACAGTAGGCAAGATAAATGCTTTTTATTTTTATTTTTTAAAAAACAGTTTTGCAAAAGAATCAGATCTGTACATACTTTATAGAAAACTACACATACACACACACACACACAGTCTTCCCTAGTCTATACCTATTATGTATGTAATATGTGTATATGCTTGTATACATATATGTATGTGTATATATTTGTATATATATATATGTGTGTGTGTGTGTGTGTGTTTTATGAACTCATGGATTTAAATATCTTTGATGTCTAACAATTTATTGCAACTATTATACTTACTGATACTCAAGTCATCTTGTCTTTGACATGGGAGTGTATTTATTTTGGCCCCTGAGTCCTTTTGAGATGATACTAGTAGTTTCAAATAGCATCCTTATTTTCTGATATGAGAGGTTATATACCAGGTTCATCTTAGATTTTCTTCATCTGGCTGCTACTTCTTTTCAGTGGACATAGATAGAAAATATGAATACCTTTGTTTTATTTTAAATAAGACACATCATAAGTTTGAACTAATACTACCAATTCAAATTTGAGAGGACAAGTTTTTTATTTAAATTAACTGACTTCATATATGCATTTCTGCTGCCATGCCCCAAATGCTAGTTTGCAATGACACCAATATAATTATTCATTTGTTATATCCCGTACTACATACACAATGGTCTCAGAATAATATCAACACTACCACGAATTATATCATTGCTAAAAAGATATTTTTAAAGTTCTTTTGTCCCTACTAGAGATGTACAATCAAACTGCTATGCTTTAAAGTTACTTGGGATAGTTCCTCTGTGGGAGGTTATGCCACCAACAGGATACATTTTGAGGATTCTTCTCTCTCTCTCTCTCTCTCTTTTTTTTTTTTTTTACTTTCAATGCTTGGAAATTTCTCTTCGGATTTTTTTATTATACAAAATTTTTACATTTCCAAATTCACATCCTCAAAGCAAGGTATTAAAAAATAGTTTCTATCCCTCTCCTTTTCATTTCATACCCTCCTTCCCTTTAGAGTTAGCTATTTTTTTAAAACTCAATGGTTTGTCTTTTCACTGATTTTTAAAATATAAGCACAAATACACACACATAAATGTGTGTGTGTGTGTGTGTGTGTGTATGTGGTCTTATATTTTGGAGATTTTTCCATAGTAACATATAGAGATTTTTAAAATTCTTTTATACAGCTTCATAATAATCCAGTGTATGAATACATTATTGTTTATTCAACCATTCCCTATTGATGAATATTTAAATTGTTTGCAGTATTTTACCATTACAAATGGTGATTTGGTGAATAGCTTTGTTCACAAGTACTTTCGTATTTTTGGCTGGTGTAATTTTGGGACAGATTTCTAAAAATGGGAATATACGTACATTTTCTTGTTCATGTTTTGAAATATATTTTTAAACTCAAACTTAGATTCTAAACACAATGGTTA
Organism: Hipposideros armiger; assembly: GCF_001890085.2. Classification (NCBI taxonomy): domain Eukaryota; kingdom Metazoa; phylum Chordata; class Mammalia; order Chiroptera; family Hipposideridae; genus Hipposideros; species Hipposideros armiger. Next base: position 4,064,551 of record NW_017731426.1, on the reverse strand, counting down.
TTGTTTTTGGTGAAGGGCTTGGGGTGATTTTTGAATTAGTGGATTTAAAATTTGTTTGTGGGACAGAGCAATGGAAAGTCATGATTTTCCTAGTGGAACAATATACTATTTCTCCATAAAATAGTAATAAATGTAAATCCATCAAAGAAACTAGGAGCAATTTTAAAGGCAATAACCATAACTATATTATATGCATTCAATATAAAATCACCACCATGAGCATAAATGTCCCAGGAAAAAACAAAGATGGTAACTTAGACCTCATCAGCTGTTTCTGAGGTTTTCATTCAGTTTCATTTGGCCATAGTTTATTCTGCTCTTTGTTCGTGTAAACTACTTGGCAATGGATATGAAGTGATTAAACATTAATGGCTTTAACTATCATTTCCTAGAAGTGAGTGATTTAATAGTGTTACACTGGAAGTGTCATGATTTCTATATATCTACCCCAAGCAAAAAGAGATTTTTCCAGCCAAAAGGGCTTTAAAACTTCAATATCCATCATTGTAACATCAAGGGTACTGATCTCAGGGAGAAAATTCTGCTACAAGGGAGAACACAGACAGACTCAAAGCAAGCTGGTAAGAAGCTATGTTTTCATAGAGGTCAATTAACAATATCTCAATCCTTTAAGAACTGAGCAAATACTTAAAAGACTACCAAATATTCCAGCATATACCATGCCATATGGGACATAATAATTTGAAAATAAAATAATTTGAGTCAAAAACAAGAGGATCAATGTTGAAAGAAAGTTTTCTTGGTCACTTTGATTACATTCTGGCAACAGTTATTTGAGGAAAAAGAACTAGAAAAATTTCTGTATTCAGTTATATCCTTTTTTATTTAATTGTATCGATCAAGGACTGATAAACTTTTCTGTAAAAGACCAGATAGTAAATACTTAGACTTTTTGAGCAAAATCAAGTATGTTATGTAGGTACTTACATAACAGGAGAGAAAACAAACTTCCATATTATTATTGATGAAATTCAAAGGATAATAATAATAATGGAGCACAGTTTTGTTTTTGTAATTTGGATCTACTAGTGAAAAGAATGGAATTTTATTCAAAGGATAACATTTTGCTTAATTAGAGTTCAAAGTTAGTGTTCTCAATCACCAAGTTTACTGCAAATGTTCATTAGTAAAAACCATTTTTAGCTTGTAGGCCAAACAAAAACAGGTAGCAGGTCATATTTGGCCCACGGGCCACAATAGACTGACTTCTGGCTTAGATGAGTCCCCTTATAGCATGGGTTTAGTTAATTCAACAAATCATTTGCTCTCTTTACAAGCCCTAAATTTTAAAATCCCCACTAGAATGCAAACTCCACAAAGTAAGAATCTTCATTTGTCTACTCATGGATGTATACCAAGCACCTGGAACAGTGCCTGGCACAGTAGGAGGCCCTCCGTAAATATTGCTTTCGAGAAGCGATGAATAAAATGTTTTCTGATATTTTATAACTAGATATTTGGACTGGCTGGAACCTAACTAACTCTTAGAATCAAGATTCCGGGAGCCCAGAATGAAAAAGACCAAGGAACCCTATTTCACTTACTTCCGGGCATTCTAATTGTTTGTCTCACAAACAATCATGACTACCAATGACTAGTTTACTCAAGTGAGAGCATGTGCAATGTCCAAAGAAATTTTCATAAAAGGAAATCTTAAAATGGGGATAACTCAATGCATTTTTTTTTCCTCTGACAATTAACAAACAACCATTTGGTTTGGGTGACATCACATCGGTGATTCAGAGAAAATTAATTTAAAGATTATTACTCTAAAACATTAGCCACAAAATGCTATTAAACTCACAAATTTAGCTTTGACCTCATTAATAGAGGCTATAAGCTTTCTACTATAATTATTCCTACATCTTGCTACTCATATCTTCTCACTGGAAAAAGAGACCAACACTTGCCTCCAGAACAAATAAAACTTTTACAGTCAAGCATATTTTGAATATTTTTCTTATTCAATCTATTTGAAATATAAAGAAATGATTGAGAACAAGAATAGGTGATTTGCCTGCGTCTCCTATAAGTTTTGGCAAGGCTGTGATTAGACCGATATCTGGTTCTCAACTCCAGCAATATTGCCATGAAAGATGAGTTATAAAGAAAAAATAAATTGCATTCCATTAGTTTTCAAGTTTATAGATTTAGTAGTTCAAACAAGGATTTAGCACAGCCCTTATTTTCACGATTTATATAACCCATATAAAGATGATATAAAATTATTTCAGCAAATACTAACACAAAAATTTTATATTCAGGCCAGTAATAGTGTCTATTTTACATTCAATACTCCAATAGTCAGAAATTGATTAATTTTGATGAAACACTTGGTTGGGAGCAGGGTGCAGATGATAATTTCAAGAGAACAGACTGGGCACAGTTTGGGAACCAAGTTGATTATAGAGGCAATAAGGCTATCCAAATATTTGTTCCTTGCCCCATCTGTCTCCCTAAGGCAGCACACTGCAAATGAGAGGGAAAAGGCCAAGTTCACACACCCAGTATCACATTTTTTATTTAGTTATAACTATTGCTATCATACTGAGTATATAACATGTTACCACTAATCTGATAAAATGACACATTAAAATGAATGTTGTTTTAATTGCATAATGTTGTAGAGTTTATAAGATGCTTTACATGTAGCTGAATTAAACCCCATAACATCATAAATTGTGCAGATGCTGTAGATTGATTGTATGAATAGCCTAAATTCTTCATCTCTCCATGCATCCATGCCCTCTGCCATGTGATTTTGCAGCTCTTCTCATTAATGAGGTTGAGTCCATTTCCTAGCACTTTAATTGTGCAGTCATGGATATCAGTTTCTTTGGCTAATAGCATCTTAGTGGATGTGATACGTGTAGAATCTTCAAAAGGTGCTTACACATTTTCATTTCTTCTTACTCTGCTATGGCCATGATAACATACACAGGCTACCCAGAGTTGGCAAACTTTTTCTGTAAAAGACCAAATAGCAAATGTTTTTGGTCTGGGGGGCCATGCGGTCTCTATTACAATTATTAAACTAACTAACTCTGCCATTGTGACACAAAAGTAACCATATAAGATATTAAAATGAATGAGTACAACTGTATTCCAAGAAAACATTTATAAAAGCAGCCCATGGGCTGGATTTGGCTGATGAGCCACAGTTTTCTGATCCTGTACTAGAGAATGAGACAAATAGAATACTGCTGAGTTGCTCCAGTAATACTAGTTGAGATCGTTTGGAATCAGCCAAGTTCCCCCCAATGCCCAGACATGGGAGACAGCCAGACAACTGGCCAGAAGAACAACCTGGCCAACCTGTAGCTTACAGCTGACACATGAGTGAACCCAGCCAACATCAGCTCAACCCTGCAGAATCATTTGCAAAGCCACTGAGTCATGGGTGATTGTTACACAGAATTATCATGGCAAAAGATTATTAATATAGTAGGTAAAGTATTAATTTTGCCATTTTAGAATTAAAGATGGGGCTTAAGGAGGTTAAATACCTTGGTCATTTTCTCAGGCAGCTGGAAAGTGTCAGAGCCAAGACTAAGAAATTCAGTGTTCTACTACATGAGGCCGCTTCAATACTTTATTTCTCTCTTTATTTTAGGTGATGGTGTTTATATATAGATATATTATAGATATATAATTTAGGCTAAAAAAAGAAGAATTTTAGGCAGTTACTTCAAACTCTCCACTGAATCCCCTCTTAGCTTTTAGCTCTTAAAAATCATGTCACCCTGGCTTAAAGTTTGGATTATTTTCCTTAAATTGCTAACGCTGATCTCCTTGTAGTGTATCATAGTTGATATTGCCCTGGTTCATATTTTCCAAAACTCCAGTATAAGGAAATAACTTAAATGGCCTACTCTTGCACACAGCTCCTCTCTCTCCATTTTACTGCTCCCATTTTATGCAGGGCTGTCAGGCCTTTCTGAATTAAATGTGACTTAGGGCCTGTGCTTGCTGACTGAAGAGGCTCATAGGTCCTATAGCTCATCCACAATCTTGTACTTGAGCTGTCAAGTATGAGAGATTGGTGCCAAATTCAACCCAACATAGCCCCTTCCCAGTAGTCTGCCTTCAACAACTCCTCCTTGTCAAATCCAACAGTTTACATAGGATATATAGTGAATAAAGTACTCTGAAAGATACGAATGTAGAGGTGCTTCTTCCGCTGATAGCAGGAACACCTATCAGCTTCCCACAGGGCTGACATTTCAGGCTGGCAGGGAAGAGATGATCATAGGATTTTTGTGCTGCTGTTTCTAAATGGATTGTAGATTCCCAAGGCAAATTGCCTCACTTCTCACCATCTGCTTCCAAGAGTCAGTGTGATGCAACTATGCAACGGAAAAAAAAACTTTTTTTTTTTGTATTTATAAAGTAGATTCCTCAGGTGAATGAATGGTTTACAGAACCCACGCGGGATTCCCTAAGCTTGAGCCTCTATCTGCATTGAAGTTTAATGTTTTAGGCACCAAAAACTCTCTGCCTTCTCCTCACTGTCTGGAGAAAGGCCTAAGAATCATTGACTGTAAGATGGCAGGGTAGCTGTTAGCAGGGCTTAGATGTTTTTTGATGTTCCCCTAATAACTAGAAACCAGAGGGTGTACAATTACCCTTTGATAATTAACCTCTTAGCTGAACACAGCATAGACATGCCAAGTCACGAGCATCCAGCTTAATAAGACCCAGGAGGTAGAATCACTAGCCCAAGAGGAGACCCATGGCAGAGAAGATAAACACTGTGCCTGTTTCCTTCCATGAACAAGTTAAAATTACAACTAAGCTAAAGAACAATCAACTTGGAGAACCATCGGAAGTCTGGCTGAACAGAAGTTTTATAACTAAGGATATAAAGAAGCCGCACCGAGGCTGGTAGGAGGGACAGAGTCGCGAAACAGGCTGGACTCAAGCCTCCATGTGGCTGTTGAAAATAGGGACATATACCTCAGCCATGGAAGTTCTTCTCCAGAAAAGCAAAGAACCCCAACCCCAGTCCAGGCTCCCCAGCCCTGAGTAATGGTGCGGGGAAGAAGAGCCCCCACAACATCTGGCTGTGAAAAACTGGGGATTCCAACTATCCGGGTGGGGAACCCAGGCATCCTCTTAAAGGGCTCATGCACAGACTCACTCGCTTGCAGGCACTTACCTTGGGCTCCAGCAGAGGAAGTGACTTGGGGGAGAGGGGTGTCAGAACCATACTGGAGGCAGACTGAGTTGTGTTTCTTTGGGTTGAGGGCTGGAGGACACACCATTTCCCTGTGAGGAGGTCTTCCTCCTGTGCAGCCAGCAGGCGTGTTCCAATTTCCTGTGTTGAGCCCTCCCCCACAGGCCAAATCTGAATCTGATTGGCCTGGTGAGCTCTGCAGCTCTGCCCTGCTGACTCACTGGGATAACACCCCACCAACTCCCCCAATGCTGGAAGCACTTTCTCCAAGATCAGACAGTCCTGCTGGCATTGTATTCTTTCTTGGAAAATATCAGAGTCTGACAGACCCCAAGCTGGTGGTGACTGGCCTCGGTGTGCTCTGAGACTTTTGTTGAGTAGCTCTAGGCTCAGCATTGACACCAAACTAGAATTTACATTAACCTGATGACCACAACTCTTCCCACTCTAGTGACTCCCCGAGACCCTGCCTCACTCAAATTGTGTACCAAATGACCATCAGGTGGGGCTTGAAAAGGCTCACCATGAATAACAAAGATATTCCAATCAGGAAATTCAAAGGGTTTAGAGTTTACCTCCCAGAAACCAGGGAATAGGCCAAGCAAATTCTTTATTGCAGTATGTATAGTGTTAGATGGTTTCTAGATTTGTTGGAGTGATAGATGGGGGTCGGGGCAGCATGAAAAATGTGAAGACATTAAGAAGTACAAACTAGTAACTACAAAATGGTCATGGGGACGTAAAGCACAGGGAATATAGTCAATAATGTGGTAATAGCTGTGGGTAGTCCAGGTGGGTGCTAGTCAGGGGGATCACTTCTTAAATTATATAAATGTCTAACCACTATGCTGTACACCTGAAATTAATATAAAATAACATTGAATGTCAACTGTAATTGATAAATTTTAAAAAGGGGGAAGAGGGGAAGGGGAATAAGTGGTCCAAAAATCCAGGTATAAAACAAGTAAGTCATGGGGATGTAATGTATAACATAAGGAATGCAGTCCCTAATATTGTGATAGCATGGTACCATGTCAGACGGTTGCTGGACTTATCATGGTGATCACTTCTTCAGGTATATAAATGTTAAGTAACTATTGTGTACACCTGAAACTAATATAATATTGTATGTTAGCTATATTTTAACAAAAATCTTTAAAAAGTACAAAAAAAAAAAGGACCCAAGAGGTAGATTCTTTTGTATTTTAATTTGGTGAAAGGAAGAATGTTTCAATCAGAAGAGAGAATAAACAAGGGAACACAGAAGAATACAAAGATAAGCATTGACTGTGCCTGTCTAAGCACCCACAACAATGAGCGGCTCATGTCATCAGACACGGTCTTGCTAGTCCTGCTTGCAAGGCTGTTTCAAGTGTGGAGATGAATGGGGGGGTGCTATTGTCAATGGACTATGTGTATTTGAGTCCCATTCATGTCACTTCTATCTTGAAATGGACATGATAAACTATCTTAGTCTTATGCCAATTAACATGACTTATCTAACTGTCCTTGGTCTAAACCCATGCTCACCAAGCATATTCTTTTGCCACATAAGTCTACCTACAATGTGCGGAGCACTGGGTCATGGAGTAACTTTGGTTCCTTTGGCAGTGTTCCCTCAGAGAAGATTAACAGAGCCTTTCTGATTATGATTTAGCTTCCAAGGTAGCTTTCCCACAGGGGCAGAATGGACTTAGATCACCAGACCACAGGAGAGTTGAAAGATTGAGTTTCAGTTAATTCCCTGCCATTTTGGTTTACACTCGTCTCACTTAGTTTAGTTCTTATGAGTCTACCTGTCAGAGTCTAATCAAACAGATCCCCTGAACGAGTAAGTCTCTGAGCCCTCAACACAGAGGAACTCATCCATCTGGCATTGATTAGGTAAGTTTTTCTCAACCTTTTTAAACCATAGAGCCCTTTGATACACATGAAATTCTCCTGTTCCATGACCATTCTTCAACATGCCCAAACCAAATCAGTACATCTTATAGATAGTAGACCCTACCTGCTAAGGAGATTCTACTTTATGTAATATGAAAAAACAGTAGGGCTTATGCCCTGAGTAATATAGATTGTGTGTGTGTGTGTGTGTGTGTGTGTGTACACTCACATATGTGTATAGACCTGTCCCACCCTCCAACCTTATTTGAGATACCCTCCCACCAAAACTCTCATCACTGCACTAGATGATGCCTCTATAAGAATTGCAGATAAATGGCTTCTGATTTCTGAGGAAGGATCTTGACTTAAGATAGAGTTGTAGGGCTGGTCAAGTGGCGTGATGGTTAAGAACTGGCTTGGGACACCAGAGGGCCCTGGTTCGGATCCCACATATGAGGGCCAGTGACACTGCCCTCTACAGCTA
>NW_017731426.1:4053051-4055641 GCF_001890085.2 Hipposideros armiger | reverse complement strand
ATATATATATATATATATATATATAACCTTCAAAAATAATATCTCACTAAAAGTTTGAAGAAAACTAATAGATCAGAAAGGGTAAATAGGTTGCCCAAATCCAAATCCAGATGGGGGGGGAGGGGAGAGAGAGAGAGAGAGAGAGAGAGAAAGAGAGAGATTGTTTGTTTATGTAGGCATATCCAATCCTTGAATTTGAAAGTTTTCACTTCTGAGCTCATGGTCTTTTCATTAATTACACAACAAAGCTTCCATGAAGCCAACACCCATGATATGCAAAGCTGCTTTTAACATAAGGAAAAGATGTGAAGAGAAATTTGTACAGAATTCTCCATAGTGAATTGTTCAATAGTTTTGCTTCCAGACCTGAGTTTCTTAAATTATGAAACTGAAAATATTACACAATGACTTCTGTCTTCTGTGGTAAACCTAAATAAATAATTATGATAGCTACTAAAAGCACTATTTAAGAAACACGTATTTAAAATTAAGACTAATCAAGAGATAGTAAAGAAAACTAATAACAAGTTGGATGGCAAGTACAAAAAATATTGATATTTCAAAAGTTAATCCTTGGGCCGGCCGAGTGGCACATTGGTTAGGAGTTAGCTTGGGACACCAGCTCTGAGCAGCAGGGCCCCGGTTTGGATCCCACATGAGGGCCAGTGATGCTGCGTCCTCTACAGCTAAGATGGTGAACAACAACTTGACCTGGAGTTGGGCTGCTGTGTAGGCTGCAGTGGGGCTGGCAGGCAGTGGGCGTGAGCTTTCGTGAGCCGCCATCCGATGGTCGGCGAGCGACCGCCTCTCCCGGGAAGAGCACAACGATAATACCAACATGGGCCAGTGAAACGAAGTCCTCAACAATTAGACTGAAGAACAAAAGGAAAGCAACTTGTCTGTTCCCCTCCCCCAATTCCCCAATAATAAAATCTTAAAAAAAATAAATAAAAGTTAATCCTTTTTTATAAAGGTTTTAAGTATACATAATTCCATTTAAGCAAAAGTATCTAAATTTGTGTGGATTTACATGTGTTTATAAGTTTGCATATTTATATATATTTTATGAATTTTATGTCTGTATATTTATATTTTTATGTAGAAGCCAACTGAACATAATTATATGCTAAACCCATTAGGTGAAAGTTTGTAGAACAGGAATTGCAATCTCAATTTATCATTCCACATATGATTACAAAGATAAAAAGATACCTTTATAAGGATAAATCTGGTTGATACTACCTTACTAAATTGATCAAATTTAACATCACCAATAATGGGACAAACTGACATCATATGCCTATTGATGTGTTGTAATGTGAAAGACACAACATCACCAAAAATGTTTAGTCTGAATCTAAGAATGAGAAAATAGTAGACAAAACAAAACCAGATTAAGGGTAATTTTGTAAAACAACTAGCCTATACGCCTTAAAAAATGTGGAAGTTATAAAAGGCAAAAAAAAAAAAAGAAAGAAAGAAAGAAAGAAAGAAAGAAAGAAAGAAAGAAAGAAAGAAAGAAAAAAAGTTAAGGAACTCTTTGACTTTATTGAAAACTAAATAGGATAACAAAATGCTTGTGTGGTGCTTGTTTGGTTCCTGAATCAAAATAAAGCAGTTATAAAGTACATTAAGAAAATTGGGGAAATTTAAATATGAATTATATATGTTAAATAACATTATTGTATTAATGTTAAATTTCTTGGGTGTGATAATGGTTTGTGGTTATTTAGGAATTGTCTTGTTCATAAAGGACACACGTTGAAGCTTTTCAGAGTGAAGTATATTGATATCTGCAAGTTACTTTCAAAATTTTTCAGAAAAAACATTGAGTGATAGAGCTAAAGCAAATATGGCAAAATGTTAATAACTGCCAAATCTAGGTGAAAGATATACGCGTATAAAGGTTCATTGTACTACCTTTCCACCTTTCCATAGGTTTGAAATTTTTGAAAACACAAGTTGGGAAAAAGAAAACCACATAAAATTATTCTTTAAAATCTTTATTTCATATGCCCATGTCAGCAATATTGAAATACAGGTTTCTCATACATGTACTCACTTTTTATGGATTTAAAATATGAAATGTTGAATGTTACAAATTATAATCAGAATTTACAACAAATTACTTTAAGAATAAGACAAAAGACTTAAGAATTATGTTAAATTTCCAGTGCAAATATAACAAGAATAAAGGACACTGGTGATGTTAATATTCAGACTAGGTTTTCCCCATCTTAATCTCTGTTCCCTCCCACTTAAAATCTTAAAAAGTATTCATTATAAATTGAAAGTACAGAATTCTTAGAAAATAACTGGATGATGAGTTGTATGATTCTCCTTAAAGGTACAATCTGCTCTTCAACAACCTGAAAGCCATTGAAAAAGTAACTCCATATCCAGTAAAAAAAGCCAAAGCTCGATTTGGCTGGGGAAGAGGTAGCAAATATGCAATGGTGTGGTAGATCCGTGCTCCGACAAAGAGTCTGAAGTGCATGATGGCTGTAGAGAGGTCTGGGCCACTTAAGGAATACAAAAGGCCAATACCAACAAATGGCACAATATTTTCAAGGTCATTCAGGTGGGCCCT
>NW_017731426.1:4051620-4052616 GCF_001890085.2 Hipposideros armiger | reverse complement strand
AAAAAAAAAAAAAAAAAAAAAAAAGATAGAGTTGTAGGGTAGGTGAGGACAGAGCGAGGCATTAATGCAGGGAGATGGTGAAGTTTGAAGTAGTAACATGTTACCTAATTATTAAGTATCCATAACGATGTTGGTGGTATTGTGTGTGTGTGTGTGTGTGTGTGTGTGTTCAGTGTGTGTGTTCAGTGTGTGGACAGTGTGTTTGAAAGTTTATGTGTATATCTGCGTACGTGAATGAGAATACATAACAAAAATAAATAAAACAGTTCTTGCTTTCAAGTTCTAATTATGTGGCAGAAACATGAACATATCCATCAAACATACCCGTCACAGGTAATAGTTAATGTGAACTGTGCAATCTCTTCTCCATGTCTGTCTAATCACAGGTTAAAGTTGCTTAGTACACAGAATTCACTCTAAAGGCCGGTGTATCCTGTGGTCAGGTGGGGACTCCGTGGTGCAGGAGAGACTTAAACAATAAATATGCTTCCCCTTTGTCCACTTCTTCCATTAAAAGCTTAATGAATAAATCCCCCAACATCGACAGCTTCCCTTGTGAGTGAAAACACTGTTAGCAACCATTTAAAAGCTGCTTTTACAACTATTGGGCTGTCAGAAAAGTCATGACGCATTTTTGCAGCGAAAAACAGAAAAAATACATCATGACTTTTCCGACAATCCAATATTTATCAAACTTGGAAATTGAGATAGAAAATCTCTAGACTTTTTTATTTTTCCTTATATGTGTTCTTACACCTTTGAGAATGTAAAATTTAAATGTCCTCTTTTAATCCTGATAGTTGTCTAGTAATATTACAATAATCACAACCCATTCTGCTACTACTCTGAGAAGCATTACCAGGGAAGTAGAAATTTTAAGAAAACAGTGAGAAGTGACAATTGTTAAATAAATATTTCACATGAAGCTAGGAAAAGCTCAGCTATCTTAATCTTTATGACTGCACAACATCTGGCTGTGAAAAACTGGGGATTCCA
>NW_017731426.1:4030807-4049074 GCF_001890085.2 Hipposideros armiger | reverse complement strand
ATGATGGCTGTAGAGAGGTCTGGGCCACTTAAGGAATACAAAAGGCCAATACCAACAAATGGCACAATATTTTCAAGGTCATTCAGGTGGGCCCTGTGGAAAAAGATGACTAGTAAAACACTAATTGTAAAATGAGCAGAAATATATTCATTTTTTCCTATCTTCTGAAACTAAATGCAAGTTTTAATGGGTCTTAAAAATACAAAGTAAGACTCATTTTATTTCTCTCAAACTGCCTTGTTTTTACCCACTTGGCTTTTATTTAGAATGTCTTATTTTTGCTTCCTTTTGTTTTTAGTGCATCTCAACATAGAACAGAGAAGGCATTTTGAACTTTCAAGGATATTAAAACTGCATCTATATAATAAAACTCATGTCATTTCTGTAGATATGAAATACTTTTCCTTCCAGAGTTCATACAATAGCAAGTTAACATTTTTCTTATAAAATATCTTTCTTAAGACTCCACCCTCACTTTTACTAGTCTTCAAAATGGTTCCTGAGATAATCCTTGCTCATTCACCCAAACCACAGGTTGCCAAGAATTAATTTACCAACTTAATATCAAGAATCTCATGCTCTCAACATCCAAATAACAGAATAACAGGAATATATAACAAGCCTAACTAAATATGGGTAAGGTTTTAGCCAATCTATCCTCAAATTACAAAAGGAATTAGCTAAGTAAAGAAGCAAAGTAGAAACTATACACAAAAAAGATAGACAACAGAAAGATATGTTTTTAAATTTTATCTTTATACCACAGCCAGAAGAAAACACAAAGCATGGTTTAGCCACAGGTTTTCCTCCAATTCATGAGACCTTGGCTTCTCTGGCTAGGAGTGTGAATACAAGGCACATCTATTATTGATTTGATACTTTTTAAAGTACTTAATTTTAAAATCTCATGTTCCTGTTTAAGTCTCCTGAATTAAAAATTGCTTTAGAATCTAGAGTAGAAATTGAGATTTTGATAGCGTTTATCAGATATCAATACATATTTTAAAATGAAAAATATTTGGTTTCTGTTACCCTCTTTTTTTAGCAAAAAAAATTATATATATGTATATATATATGTGTATATATATATACATATATATATACATATATATATATATATATATATATATGATAATTATGACATACTGTGTGCTCAGTGATCACCACTCTCTTCCCCTCCCTTCCTTTCTCCTGTTTTCCGTGGATTATCTCTAAGGCTGCCTGACAGAGGTGAAGACAACATAAAGGTATGAAGAAGGTGACAGTAACCTAGGTAAGTAATGGTTTTGATAGATTCAAATAAAGAACTACCTGTTCCTGAATAAAAGCTAAGACAGAAAGAGATGAATGTTCATGTCTGCTCTTTCATGGAAAAACCCAAGGGCTACTGAGAGTAAGGTGGGCAAGAACGGACAGAAATACTAAAGAAGAGCCTATTTCACCAATTACACCAAGGGTATTTGTCTGGGTCCTCTGGACTCTCCTGCTGGGCCACAGATATAGCTTCACCTCCACTCTTAGGCATGTTAGTTTTGTCCTTCACAGCGTTTTAAAAGAACAGATATTTCAAAGTTGCAGAGAACCTTTAAAAGGAAGGCCCTGTGGAAAAGAAAAACTGTGCATGTCTAAGCTTGTATTAAGTGATTGGCAAACAGAATGCAGTTTTAAAACAGAGAAGAAAGTCAAGGACAACACAGGCAACAAGCTTCAACGGGGACAGAGGACAAAAACATCAGGGCCAAGGCTTTGACTATACTTCATTTTTTCCGGCCTCCCTCTCTATCTTATTTTTCTTCAATTCTCTTTTCCTGCCCTCAAAACATTCTCAAAGATAACATTCCTGATTGTCCTGTTAAGGCCTGTTTTCAAGAGGAACCCATATTTTTTGCTAATTTATGCCATTTTGTACGCTGTACTTTTTAGACTCTGCCTCAGGCAAACACTTAGCCAGCTCTCCCAGTAAGCACCTGCTGGAGTTCACCATCACCCTTCCACTGTCACCTTTTCTCTGCTCAAATGCTGGAGTTCATCCTAGAATAGCATCTTCCTTCATTTTTGTGTCATTTCTAGATGGCTACCAAATCTATTACCAGGTGGACATCCGTCTTTATGTGTGGCCACTTTCACCCTGGGTCTATCTATCCTCCCACGCCATGACTGGTGTTCCCATTTTCCTCTCTTTGGGCAGATGTCCCTTGGTATCACTGTTTGACCTTCTCACCAGACCTGCTATGTGCTCATGACAGTCCCGTCATTACCTCTCCCCTCTCAGATTAGAACCTCTTGGATCTCAGTATCAATCTGTCATGGACCAGAGCTGCTATGTGTCTGAGAATTGCCGGGGGTGGCCAACTACAAAAGAAGCTTCACGCCACTTTTCCTGACTCCCCATCTCAGCCAAAGTTCTTCACGCTCAGCATACAGCAGTGTGTCCAAATTCCCACAGAGAAATTTTCCCAAATCGACATGATCGCTAACTTTTTCTAAATCCTAGTATCCTTCACATTCTTCCTTCATGAAATTCTTCCTAAATACCCTAGGAACTTAAACCTCATACCACACAGCTTAACATCTAATGGGAGACTGATTTATATTGTTCTGTATTGACTACGTGCATGTTGGTCTTATTTTCAGGGGAAAAGTTATAAAGTCTTCAAGGGCAGGAATTCATTCTTAAAATTATTTTATATAATCCCAATAGAAGAAGTAACAGTGACACACAGTAATTTCTCAGTAAATGCTTTGTTCATACATTGGGCCAGAAGGGAAGTCATCTAGTTCAACTCTTAGCCCATGTTTTTCAGGCCCTTGACAGAATCCCCAGCAAGTGTCACCTAGACTCCACTGCACATGCTTAGTGAAGGGGTATTCTCAGCCTTTGAAGAGAGTATATTCTAAATGGCTCTCCTTTCCCTAAACACCAAACCCAAGCTTTCTGTTTTTCTTTTAAACGATTCCCTGTATTTCTCCGGCTGCCCTGATTACCTTACAACTTGCTTTTTGTCTTGCTGTATTTAATGTATATGGTCTTGAACTCTTTCTAGAACAAGGTTAGATAGAATTAAATAAATGCATATGTAAAATGTTTTCTAATCACCACTGATTTCTCTCTGTCCAGAATATAAATAACTTACTTTAGGCTACTGATCTTGACATTTCAACACACATTTCTTTATGCTTTTAATTAATTGTTCCATATGTGTATGTATTAATTTTCTCAATACTTCATACCTGAAAGTATACCTTTCACTTCATTTGTAGCCCTATTCAGTCTCTGCCATTGAAATATGCTAACAGGAACAGCTTTACAATTACATGTTGAAGTAATAATAATAATAATGTCTAGATTAAAAGTGGAAAGGTAATACTGTATACTGACAACTCTTTCTCTGGAAAGTATCTCCAAAAGTGTGTTGTTATTAACATTTGATTGGGTCAATAATGTCTCAAAAAACCCAGATGGAAACTGGACATGTTTTTCTTAGATTTTCTTCTCTTGACACACTGAAAAGGCAGTGTCTGGTCACCAGGGGGTGCTGTGCACAGTAGCCGCACCTCCTCAAGCACACTGACTCATTTCACAACTACTGTCAATTACTTCACTAAAATTTATTTGTTTTTCACAACTGGACTAGAAGATCAGCTTAGAAAATGGAATTTTCCTCTAGAAGTACAATCCTTTGGGAATGGAGGTTGAAGTAGGGATTGGGAAGTGAGAGTGAGGAAGAATTTTAAATCCCCAAAAATCTTTTGTTAAGCACGAGACTTACTTAGATCTTCCTTTCAATTTTACTAATGTCATTGAGGGTCTAATTGTTATCACTTTCAAGTCCTGGGCAACGTTACAAGTATAGGGTCATCATTAGCATCATGTATGTGATTGTCTGCTCAGATGTGATGCATAAAAAGAGGCAACACTTTAAATGATTAATGTCTCGAGTGGTTTTTGTAACTTCACAAAGCTTTACTAGCTTTTTCCTAATTTTTGCCCTTTTTCATCAAAACATTTATAATTTTTCCTCTGATACTGTTTGAAAATTTCACATTGATTCTTTGTCCTCAAACTATTTTAGATCCATATTCTTGGCAAAGACATTTTCAACACTGGCCAATTCACTCAGTAGGAATGCCAAATTAACACATATAAAAGTAAGTGACACAGAAGTTAAAATTTTATTCTAACTATCTAGTACAGACATCCTCTGAGAAGACAAACATTCTTGGTTGATAAAGAACTTGGGGTTAAACATTTTTGCATAAGTAAAATATCTGAATTTAATTTTAGTACTGGAAGGGTGGAAAAGTACATGTGACAAAAAAGCCTGTGAGGGTGCCGGCGTACTTTTCAAGATTTAACAAATTAGTTTATTTTTCTTGTTTCCTTTCCCTCCTATCTAATTCAAAAAGTTTGTTTTCTTACGGCTACATGCATACATGCCTTGTTAATCTGACTAACTGTCAGAATGCTGACTGACAACAAACTGATGCAGCACTCAAACAGCTGGAAGCCTGCAATTAGCCTGTAAAAATCTGGACTGCAATTTTCCATCATATGACACATGAATCACCCCTAAGACCGGACCACCACGGAACAAACTGGACACCCGGAGACGCTCTCCTGGACGTCAGCACTACGGAGTCACGTGACTAACTCTCCCTTTTCTTTGTTCTGCTACTTCCTGGGGACCTACAAAATCTCTTCACCATTCTAGGTACTATGGGAAGGTGGTCTTTGGGATGATAGTCCGCCATATTCCTGGAATGCCAGCATTTTGATTAAACCTACTTTTCTTTCCAACTCTAGTCGCTCATCGCTGGCTCACAATCGGCAAGCAGCCAAACTTGAGTTCGGTAATCAGCACTCAAAACGGTATAATGCTGAGCATTACTTGAGGTGAAGAGGGTGCAGTGCAATTTCCCAGGGAGTGGATGCGGAAGGACACTGTTAGAGCATAAAAGTCTAACACACAACTTGAAATATTTGTGTTGCCATAGTTTAAATTCCTCTGTACCTCAATTTATTCAAGTCTATGTTTACCCCCATTTGTTTAGTTAATTTGCTGAGAGAGTTGAGACAAGGGACAAGTCTAAGTCGGCCTAACATAATGCAGAAAATGGAAACATGCACAAATGCAGGAACCCAGATTGAGAATTAATCTTGAGAATATATCCCATAAGGCAATCTGCAGGAACTTTGGGCGGGGTTTCAGACCTTCACATGGAATTGAAAAAGGGATGCAAATATGATCTAGATCCTAAAAGATCTAGAGACTTCAGCTGATAGCTGAATGACAGAAATAAATCTCATTTCTCTCAGTCTCCATTTCACTTTCTATTCATATTCATCCAACTGAGGAAGTTAGTCACAAATATACTCATTATGTTTCCTATCTTAACCCTGCATCACAAAACTAAATATCTGTACATTTAAGTACAGCTAGAAAAACTTTTCACTGTTTCTTTAATTTTATATAATTTTATCTATTCCTTGAAATATTTCTAAAATTGTACCAGCTTGGATGAGCATCAGAAAATACTAAATGAGAAGATGGTATGTAACTTTTATGTTTCACATGCTAGAGAAAGGTAACCAATGGATTGGCAATGCAACCTGAATGTAAGAATTTGAAGGGAGGTCAACCAAGATGGCAACATAGGGGGCTTCTAAAGGGCCCTCTTCACAGAGACACAGTGACTATACAGCTACACACAGAGCAATTCACTCTGAATAAATCCAGAAACTATTGGGTTGTCGGAAAAGTCATGACGCATTTTTGCAATGAAACACATAAAAAAAATACATCATGACCTTTCCGATAACCCAATAGACGAGCAACGTCTACACACTGAGCGAATAAAAAAAATACCCACATCAAAATGGGTAGGAAAGGCTGAGGTACATCTCACCATAAACCTTATCCCTGGCACAGTATCATACAATTAATTGGGAGGGAACACTCAACTCCCAGCTTCTTTCTAAGGAGTAAAGGGTTTGGACCCTATATTTAGCACTCCAAGGTTTAAGACTCCCACTTGAGGGATGGACCCCCAAAGCATCTAGCTGTGAAAGCTGCTGAAGTTTGTATCCATGAGACTCACACGTCAACAGTAAACAAAGGAGCAGCTGTTAATGGGCACAGAGCACTTAGTATAGCTTTCCCTCTAGGACTCAGAGCAGAGGGAGCAGGCAAAAGCACCCATCTCTCAGGCTTTTCCTGAACAAGTTCCGTCTACATACTTTGAAAGCTGCTGCCTGAGGGTCATGTTTATAATTTAGCATACATTCAGGGCTTGACTGTAATCCTCCCCAGAGACTGGGGAAGCTCGCACACATGTCCCTGCCATTCCCCTGTAGCCCACTGCCAGTATCCTGTATCCCCAGGAAGGAGCTTGTACACACGTGTCTGTGCCCCCGCTCTTTCACTGCCACCTGAAGCATGGGTCCCCAGATGGCCTGGTTCTGATAGCCAAGGTGCTTCCCATCGACTGTGGCAAAAAGAAGGAGTTCTTAACTGGCTACCCCCTGGGGCTTAGCACAGAGGAAAGAGATAAAAATGCCCATTTCTCAGTATTTCCCTGAAAGGAATCCAGCTGCATACTTTAAAAGCTGCTACCAGAGGGTCAGGCTTCTAATTTAACTCTCACCAAAGGCATGGCTTTGATTCTTCCCAGCAAAGGGAAAGCCAGCAGACACCTCCCCTGCCCTTACCCTGCCCTTACCCTGCCCTTACCCGTTAGCCCGCTCCAAGTCACCAGCATTGTCCTGGAGGGAGCTTGTGCAAACATGTGTGCCTCAGCTTTCATAGCTGCAGCACAAGGGACAGGTCCCTGGACCACCTGACTCTCATAGGCAACAGGGCTTTCACTCAATAAATTCTGTTGGAAAAACTGGATTTCCAAAGGCAAAAGAATGAAACTGGACCTGACATTACGCTGTACATAAAAATCAACTCAACATGGATTAAAGATGTGCACGTAAGAACTGCAACATAAAACTCCTAGAAGAAAGCATAGAGGGTAACTTCCTGGACATGGGTATTGGCAATGATTTTTTTGGGCTTGACACCAAAAGCAAAGGCAAAACAAAACAAACACAACAAAACCACAAGTGGGACTATATCACACTAAAAAACATCTGCTTAGCAAAGAAAATCATCAACAAAATGGAAAGGCAACCTATGTAATAGGGAAAAATATTTGTAAACCACATATCTGATAAGGGGTTAATATCCAAAAATATACGAAGAACTCATACAACTCAATAGACAAAAAAAAAATAACCCAATTCAAAAATGGGCAAAGGACCCAAATACACATTTTTTTCAAAGAAGACATACAAAAGGCCACCAGGTACATTAAAAGGTGCTCAACATTGCTAATCATCAAGGAAATGCCAATAAAACCACAATTATCACCTCACATATATCAGGATAGTTATTATAAAAAAGACAAGAGGTAACAAATGCTGGCAACGATAAAGAGAAAAGGGAACCCCTACACACTGTTTTTGGGAATGTAAAACAGTCACTGGTACAGTCACTCTGGAAAACTGCATAGAGGTTCTTCAAGAAATTAAAAATTGAACTACCATATGATCCATCAATCCCATTTCTGAGTACATAGCCAGAGGAAAAGAAAGCATTGCCTTGAAGAGATGTGTGTATTCCCGTGTTCACTGCGGCTTTATTCTTGTAATAGCCAAGTTCCTCAAAGAACTCATGTCCAGCAATAGATGAATGGATAAAGAAAATGTGGTATATACATACAGTAAAATATTAGTCAGCCTTAAAAAAGAAAATCCTGTCATTCACAACAACATGGATAAACCTGGAGGGCATTATGCTAAGTGAAATAAGCCAGACAAAGACAAATACTATGTTGTATCATTTATATGGGGAAATCTAAAGAAAAAAAGTCAAACTTATAGAAGTAGAGAGTAGAAAAGTGGTTGCCAAAGGCTGCGAAGTGGGGGAAACAAGAGGAGTTTGGTAAAAGGATATAAAGGTTCAGTTATAAGATGAGTGAAGTCTGAGGATCTAATGTGTAACACGGTGACAACAGTTGATAACACGGTACTGTATAATTGAAGTTTGCTAAGAAAGTAGAATTTAAATATGCTCCCTCCCTCCAAAAAAGGGGTGAGGTGATGGATGCGTTAATTAACATGATGAGAGGATCCTTTTACAATGGATATGTATATTAAATCATGAAGTTGTACCCTTTAAATGTCTTACAATTTTGTTTGTCAATTATACTTTAGTAAAGCTGAAAAATAATTTTGTAATTTACCTTACTTTATGACAAGAATTAAGAAATATAACTCCAGAGTAAAATTCAATGTGCTTTTAAAATAAGTATATTAATTGTATTGTTAGGGAGCTGTGTGGATGATATCTTGGCTTATTACTTTTCATTGTTCATTGAATTCTCAATACATTAAACATAATGTCTACAAAGGAGAG
This sequence comes from Hipposideros armiger, assembly GCF_001890085.2. Lineage (NCBI taxonomy): Eukaryota > Metazoa > Chordata > Mammalia > Chiroptera > Hipposideridae > Hipposideros > Hipposideros armiger. The sequence continues at coordinate 4,040,612 of NW_017731426.1, read as the reverse complement.
AGAGACAAAGACAGAAAGGAGAGAGAGGGAGACTTCTCACATCTGTATTTTCAACCTTATGCAAAAATACCTAGCTCTTCATTTTTTACACAAAGTTGACAGTCTCGCCTCTGGAGAAAGATGACAAAATTGCAAGAATCTACCATTCTCCTCCTATCTCCTACCTGTCATTAGTTTTGATACATCCCTACACAGAACAAAGTCATTAAGTCTGACAAGATGCATAGAAAAGTATAGCAAAATTGGCAGTATGTGCAATTGCAGTGATGGTTGGAGGCTTCTAGATCCCTCATTTTCTGTAATTATCATATGGACTAGGTAAGATGACTGACTTTTCTTTCTTGTTCTTCAATACCCCAACATTTAGAACATCTTGACCAAAATCCTTTGATCCAAGTAAGCAATTTAAGGAGACCGTGGGTTTACCTTCGTACACGTTCCACTCTGTCATCTACCCGAAGATACTTCTTGGCATTTTCTCCTTTGCCACAGTCTTCGAGATTGGCAAAAACCTAGCCCAAATACCAAGAAAAACTTTGAAATACCAAATTACCTCAGGGTATTCTTTCTAAATTATTTCCATTTGAACAGAAGAAATATGGGCATCCAGGATGGCTTTTAGGGAAAAAAAAAAAAATTGGAGTAATAGATCAAACTTGGGGAAGGGAGAACATCTATATTTTAAATCTGAATTTTTATTAACGGTGCAAAATGTTTTTTAAAACAGAAGCATTGGGCCGGCCGAGTGACTCAGTTGGTTACGTGCTCACTCAAGGGTGCGAGTTCTGAGCAACAACGGTTTGATTCCTGGCCTGAACTGAGCTGCTGCTGAGCTGCCAACAGGTGGCAGGATGGCTCAGCTAAAAAATAAAAAATAAATAAATAAATAAATAAGAAGCATTAATAAGAATCTAAATAAAAACAAATGTATAAAAATAGTGAAAAGGAAGCAAAATGGAAAGAGGTCATAATTCTAAGTCGTCATTGACTTTTATTATGGTGAACTGGCATCTTTTCATAGCAATGTTCATGTACCCTCTCTCAAGGATATTAACATTTCCAAATGATTGGCTCATCTGAAAGTCATAAGTTTACATGTTAAGAATATTAGAAAAATAAAAGAGTGAGGGGCAGGAATTGTATTTTGTACTTTTTGAGGATATGTAGGCTGCTTTTCTTTTTCTGAATTAACTACGACTTCGGGTTGAATGATATAATGAAATATAAGAAGTTGAATTACATTCCTATCAATACCAAGTACACGTTCTAGGGCATATGTTCCTGTATTCCTTTCTGTAATTATTATGCTGTTGAAATGATTTCCGCATCCCTTGAAACTTGAAACGCGCACTTAAGAAATATTTAAGTATGTCCCGTGGCTTAATAATTTATAATAAATTAATAAACAAAAACATGAACTACAAAATTAGCCTTAATATGAGCTCAGAAATCTCATAAATATTACAATATTTTTCTTAATATGACATGAATATTTATTCTGTATACAAATGTTGAGGAGAACTGAGGGGCAGGAAGGTGGTACAGTCTCAGCTCTGAGGTCAAGTCTATCTTGTTCTTAAGTAAATGACTGGCACACACTACATTGCCAATAAATATATATACTACTTAGAATAAGTAAATAAATGCATTACAATGGAAAATGCATGAGATTTGAGTTTAAACAAATATGAATTTGAATCTCAGCCACACCCTTTAGTGATGTGAAACCTGTGGGACAGCTACTTTACTCCTGGGACTTCCAGTTCCTCAGCTATAAAATGAGCAGACTAGTGAGGATCTCACACAATAATGCTAACAACTATGTGAAATGATTTCATGCGCTGGTTCATATAAGGAGCGTCATGGCTCCCGTTACACATCACTGGGACTCCACAAATGTGAATTCCTTTCTCTTTGTGTTATAAGACAGGGTACGTTTCTGCTATCCTAGGTGCCACTATATCCCTGGAGGACACTGTGGATTGGAGCTGGTGGTAGGCAGCCACTTCATAGCCTGCTGCTCTAACACCTGGTGGCAAGAGCGATTTTAACACGTGGGTATGTGGCCCCATTAAAATGCAAATATCCTCAGGGAAGGAATTACACCTCAAGGCTGTAACAAGGAAATACCTTAGGGAAGAATGGGACCTCTAGATAAGGTCAAGGTTCTGGAGGACAAAAACTCAGGACAGGCAAGGAGAGAGAAATAGGTGGCTTTCAAGAAGGAGCTGCTGAACAGGTACAGGGAATCACATCAGTGAAAGGGATGTAAATGTCCGTAACTGTTACGTTGCTCTGTACATCTGAAACTAATAATACTAAAGAAAGAACAAAAATGGCCATAAGCAAAAAAAATTTAAAAATCATTTTACTTTGTCAAGGTAGCTTTGCTCAACTCCCCTCACTGTGTTGCAACCCTACCTGAATACAGGCTATGTGCTCCAAAATCTTTCTACCACTTTCCCTGTGCCTCCAGTTGTTTGTTTGTTTGTTTGTTTGTTTAAATCATTCATATAATGCTGGGTAGCAATATCACCCACCTAAGAATTCAGAAATATACAAAATTCAAATGCTTTGTCCCATAAAGAGCTCTACTGTGGGAATAAGAACTTTTAATTTTGTCCCCACAGATATATCATTTACCTGTAACAGAGCAGAAAACACCACTTACCTGTCTGGGAAATATTTTCTAAACTCTAGTTGGCAAATTAACTTCAAAACAACAAACTTTCCTTGAAAGCTTTGATACTCCAGAAATCTCATATGTTAAGCAGCATGACCAAAGGTAAAATCCACAATTAAAAACAAACAAAAAAAACATTTGCTGGTTTCTGGGGGAAAGCACCTGTTCCATAAATACACCAAATGATTGCATATTTCATTTGCAACATTCAACAATGTACCACTGGACTTTACAAAAACAAAAAATATAAACTAAGAAAATTGCTTTTCAGAATTTCCACTCATAAAAGAAAAGATTTCCTCCAGTCTTACCTTTCTTGTTATTCTATAGAACGCAGTGATAGTGCTCATAAGCATCATTTTTGAAAGAACAATCGTTGTATAGGAGGCAAAGGCCATGAATACTTCATTTTCCATTAGTTGGGTGACGTGAACCATTTTTTTCCAATTTTGATCTGGAATCTTAAAAAGATCATAGACAAGATAAGGAAAAGCTGGCATAGATACCCCAGATAACTTGATGGTCACTTGGTGTGCTTATATTGCAGCATTAATCATACTGTTCTTTAAAATATCCTGGGTTATTTGCAGAAAAAATAATCATTTAGCTTTCTAGAATTTCAAAATAAACAGTATTATGTTTTATTTCTAGTTCTATGTAATGACGTAGAAGCTTGAAGACATCAAATGAGTAGAAGGAAAGTGGAAATGCAGGGGGTATTACCAGCAAAGATAAACAGAAAAAATGCTGTAAAGATAAACTAAAATCATATTTTTACATCAAGATGAACCACAAATTGGACACAAGCGACCAGAGTTCACGCACTGAGCTCTTTAGAAATATCAAACTATGTACATAGTGGTGCCATTAATGTTTGACTAGTAATGCCTAAATTCTAATCTAACCTAATCTAAGCCCTCTTTTAGAAACCAAACTTGCAGCTTGTTATCATTTCAGTAGTACTCCAGATCTCAGTCTCCAGGATTTGAATTCCAGTCCCACCACTGGTTATCTTGGTTGAAAGACTGGGCCTCTCTAAGGCTAAATTTGATTTATAAGTTGGGACAAGTAATAGCTCCTAACTTATTGTGTTGCTGTCAGGATTTAATTGAGACAACACATGGAATATACTTAGCACAGCACCAGGCCCATGGAAAACCCTCAATACACTGTATTGTATCCTTACCATGATCATCACTACCACCATGCTCATGATCATTATAAATACCAACACCAGTGAAGAAGCGGGATAACAAAACATAAAATAACAGGCTTGCAAATGCAAGGTGAAAATGTGGCATTTATGGTACTCTCATAGAAGGACGAAGGGAAGGTTTAGCTCTACACAATTCTTTAGGTGACTTCATATGCCATCTAAAAGCTGCCAAGGGTAAACTGAATGTAACTATCTTAGTCCAGAGTTGGACGTCCAATTGGGAACGTGCAGGGGCAAAGCTAAGGCACACTGGTGATACTGAAGTCAAGGTGGGTAGGAATTTAGGGTAAATCTTAAAATTTAAACTCCCCACACTATCTGGTAGTCACGCTTTTTAACCTCTTCTTGTTCCATTATCAGCTCTGCTATCTGCTCCTTCTGTCGCTTCCACACAAACACACATCTCTTCACATACCCAAACTTAAATGCTATTTAACATGCTTAGGGTGGAGTGCTACCTCTTCTAGACAATGTTCTTCCCTGCCTTTAAAACTCAACCCCTGGGCCAGCCAAGTGGCTCAGCTGGTTAAGAGCTCACTTGGGAGCGCCAGCTCTGAGTAGCAGGGCAGCAGTCCAGATCCCACATTGAGGGCCAGTGATGCTGCGCCCTCTACAGCTAAGATGGTGAACAACAGCTCGACCTGGAGCTGGGCTGCTGAGTTGCCTGCAACTGCATAGGCTGCAGCCCCTGCTGCAGTGGGCTGCCATGAGCTACATGAGTGGCAGCCAGTGTGAGCAGCTGGCAGCCGGTGTGAGCGGCGGACCAATGGCCATCGATCGATTGCCTCACCAGGGAAGAGCACAATGATCATGCCAACATGGGCCAGTGAAGCGCCATCCTCCACAACTAGACTGAAGAACAAAAACAGCAATTTGTCTACCTGTCTGTTCCCCTTTCCCGATTCCCCAACGCTGTCCCCTTCCCCCAATTCCCCAATAAAATCTTAAAAAAAACCTCAACGCCTATATGCAACCATATTAGACCGACATCTATCGAATTCTAATTACTCCATCCATCTACCAATAATCGATAAATCTACAAATCTTTCTATACTCTTATTGGTCATATAGTTGTCTACGTGCTGCTGTTGAATGTGATACAAACCACACACATATACATAAATATTTATAGGAGTTGACTGACATAATTTTGAGTTGACTGCATGTCCAACCATGCCATGTACTTTATATGCATTGCCTTACATAATCTTCATCATTATAATGTTAAAATCCTCATAACTAGATCAATTTTACAGATGAAAAAAATGGGAATTAGAGATGTGAAGCAGACAAGCTGGAACACAAACCCACATCTCTGATCTCATATCTCATACACTAACTACATTGCACTGTCTCCTTCAAGAGACTGAAAACTGCTTAATTCTGTTTCAGCTACTATTGGCTAAATGCATACTCCGCAGCTGGCACTGCTGGTGCCCCTCACAGCTGTTATCTTCTTTGTCTTCCAATTATGCTACAATGTGGGTATCACTATTCCCATTTTGCAAATAAAGGAACCAAAACTTCCTAGGTAACCCCTGTCTTAAAGGGTCGGCCAAAAAATGTACTCCTTCGATTTAGGCAAACAGAAATGATATATTCTAGTTTAAAAAAACAAAACAAAATACATGTAACAAATTAAATCACCCCTACAAGTCCGTCATCTTGAAAGCACAGTATGTTCAATAACTGTCTGTGCAAGATTATACTTTCAGTAACATTTAACGTATCTGCACTTGTTCTAGTACTGAGGGGGTGAAAGTCATGAATAAGTCGCACTATCCTTCAGAGCTCATGTAATTAGCTTAATAAGGGATCCCTTAGTTCTACGCCTTTAGACAGAGATCTGAAGAAACAGCAAGGATGTTAATTAAAAAAAAACTTAGGAAAAGTTTATCAAGTAGGAAGTGTTTCTATTTAACAATAATTTTTAAAACTAAAAAAGTTTCTGTAGGTCTCTACTAGTGTTAACAGAATGAAGTTTATTTAGCAATGGAATAAAAATCCAGAGAACGTTTTCCCTCAAGTGAAAATTGGTATGGAGAGTGTAGAGAACAAGTGGAAGCTTCCACTTGTTTTTGGTGGGAAAAGAACACAAAGATGTCAGCAGTTGGAGGAAAAGGACAATGGAAAGCTTTTCCTTTAAATGTGAACAACACTGAAATTGCGCCTCACACAAAGAGTGTTTCTCAGTCACCAAAACGTGGCTTAACTCCTCAGGAATGTGGTTTTGGGAGAAAGGCTGACAGGGAGCCTCTGATATCACACCCTAAAGGTCCATGAAGGAACCGCCTCTCTGGAACCGACATCTTCCACTCCCAGCACATCTGAGGGTCAGCTGAGGAGTGAAGGTAAGACATTGGAAATAGCAGTCATTTACAGCATGGAATAGGTGATGCTGGTCTAGACGTTTTTTTCAAAGCTGATTTGTCAGTAAGTTGCCTTGAGCCTGCATCATAGCTGGGTGCTGCGCTCCAAACAAAATGACTGAAAGCTTTTACAGGAAAGGTCGCCAGGGAGGAAGAGAGCAGGGTTGTAGAAATAATAATTAAGGGGGTAAAATGTGAGGTGATTTGTGTATTCTAGGAATGAGGTAGAAATAATCTAAGAAAAGTAGGCAGAACAAAATATGAAATTTAGTTATAAATTATAGAACATAAACTAGTACGATATGCAGCGTGTTGTTCCTTTTATTGTCCATCAGCCGTTGGCATAATAGAGAATGCCTCGCCAGGGAGCAGGGCTCTGTCCCTAACAAGCAGGTGACTGTCTTTGAGAGGACAAAAAGCAGCGTGCTGCGCGCACAGGCTCTGGAACTACACTGGAGTCCGGCTGGATCTCTCGACTCTGTCACTTACTAGCTGTGATTGAACTTCTCTGGGGCTTACTTACCTTCCCTGGAAAATGAGGTTAATAATACTTCCTCCCTCACAGGAATCTGTGAGCGTTAAATGAGTAAAGTGGAAAGTACTTAGAAAAGCACTGGGACCTGGTAAGTGCTCTCTAAGTGTTCGGTAAATAAGTAGCTCCTACTGTTCTAGGTCATGAGGATACAATTTTACGGTTTTCAAAAAGCTTTCCCATTATCTCACTCGATCTGGAAAACTGATAGAACAAACAATGTCTGTCTCTACCTTCAACACATAAGCAAACTGGGGCTCTGAGATAGAGTGAGTCCTTTGACCCAAATTCACAATGGAGGGACCAAGGCTGAAACCCAGTTTTCTCAAGTGTCTTAACTCATGGGCTATCCACCATCAAGGCTAGCAATAACTGGAGACGGCGCTGGTCTTCTGGAGGCCTTTTTCTATCAAATGCCATTCCTATCTTCCCCTCCCCTCTCCACCCTTACCAATTGAGTCTTCATCTCTCAACTGAGGAATCTTTCTCTTTGTTATTGGCCAAAAAGAGCAAAGTTCCCTTATTTATGGTAACCAATGTCAATATTGTGAAACACACAGAAAATATGGGCACACATCCAGGCCCATGACTCTGCATTTTGCACCTTCTGAAACCAATAGAACACTACATGAGACAAGGAATAAAAGACAATTCAGTGCCCTTGCTGCTGTCTGAGTTTTCGAATTTCCTGACGGATTGAGGTGACTGCAGACTTGCTTCAGAACCCAGGTGCTGAGAGGAAAATGCTGGTGGATCTAGGGGGATTCGGGGTGAGGCTGTTTTCAGGGGACTGAGCGGACTTCCTTTTCCAGCCTCAGTGATTAACAAACGCTGCTCTAAAACAAACCTTTAGAAAAACTGTACTTGTCTGCTACAGAGAGCACTATCCACATGTGGACTGATGCGCCATTTTAAAAAAGGACCCAAAATGGTCAACACAGTCCTCTTATTTTGGAAACAACAGTGGACAAAGCCCCAAACTACCCTAACTCCCAGAATGTCAGCCCACAGGGGATGCAAAGGTGTCTAGCCTGGTATCCACAGCAGTTTAGGGCCCTGAGAACTCCAGGCCTGACTGGCTTAAAGGCTTCTCTTGGCTGGGCGCCTGGAGAAGTTTCCACCTGGCCACACAACACAATGCTTGATTACGGCCCCCTGGAGAGAAAGCAGGCACAGGGAAACGGACAAAATAAAAGTGGTGCCCGGGACAAAATAAAAGTGGTGCCCGGACTACCAAGAGGCCTTGGAATTATTTCAAAGGAAGCAGGAACTTGGAAGACGTGCAGGCACCCTTCTTTCCACCTGCCCCCTCCGGTGATAGCAATACTATCTGCGGCCTTAACTCCCACAGAGGGTCCCCTTCTCTTTCACTCCTTTCACTTGGCTTCCTCCTCCAAATTGGAGGGTGGAGAAACTCCCAGGGAGTTCTAGCCTTAGCTTTCCAGGCAACTGGCCATAAAAAGATCAGAGTCTAATCCATGTCCTTGTGCACTTTATTATTATTATTATTATTATTATTATTATTATTATTATTATTATTATTATATCACAGTGTCTAATCTATGTCTTCCTGCACTCTGTTGTTATTATTATTTTAAACTTTCTGATATTGCTCTTCCTTATCAAAATGAACCAAAGAGTAGCAAGTCCCATCTCAGCAGGCACAGAGGCCAATTTGACCATGAAATAGAGCTGCTTCAGGATTTTACACGTTTAGGGTGAACAGAAATTGCTTCAACTACAGCGACTTTATATAATATCACAACTTGCACGTCCTTTTTATTCCCCAAAAGTTCAAGGGGGCCTTTCAAAGTGGATGCTACTTTGGCTTGAGAATTAAAAAGTGAGTAAATCATCCCTCAAACATGAAAAGACTTATTCTCTCAAGTTTCATTCCTGGAGTTTGACAACGGCAAAACTTACCGACGAGGGTACAGGAACACTTTCAGAAGTGATTCGCTGAAAAAGCAAACGTTTAGCAGCTAAATAGAGCAAAGATGTTGCAGGCTGTCAGAGACCTCTCCAGACTGCACCCGCCACCGACCTTTCCCCTTCTGCCCGCCGCCCTCTCCAAACCTTCTCCCTCCACATCCCTTCCCCGGCACGTACCGTGGATCCCTGCAGGAGTAAGGCAGCAGACGTGTCCAAGCAGGCGGGTCGCAGCACCGCGGGGACTTTCACAGAGGCGCGGGTGGGCGGGACGCAAGCACCGCGCCCACTCTGGCTAATTTCCTAATTGGCCCTCCAGAGTTTAAAGCAGGACTCCCAGCCCTCCCCTAAAATCGCCTGATCTCTCTTTCTCTAGGAGAAGAACCAGCGCCAACCGGTTTCCCTATTTGAATCCTTCTGTTTGGCGCCTGTAGAAGCCCTCCTTCCGGAAATGCCATTTCTCTTACTTCGTGGGGCGGGGACGTTAAGGGTTGTATAGAGGAGGACCTCTGTATCCTCGAGCATTTCAACTATGGAAGTGAAAGTAGGGAAAAGGCCGTTAACTTTTATTTAGCTGGAAACAATGTAGAAAGATCTTAATGTGGAAATTTGAAAGCGTTAAAAGCTTTATAGAAAATTTAAATCTCTAGGGAAAAATAAACTCGTTAGAAGTCGTTGGTAAAATTATGTTCGTTGAACTTTACTTTCCCTGCACCTGTGGCAAGGCGAAGGCTGGCACTGCCACAGTGTAAACATTTACCAAGGATCACCTATGCCTTCCCAACTCTGTGATCCCAGACAACTTGCTTCCTCACTCTTTCCCCTTGTGTTCAGAGTCCAAAATGGAACTAGAGGAGATGATTTTGGATCAGTTCCTTACACAATCAGCTTAGTATGGTTTTTACAGGGACAGCTAAGGGAGTGTTTTAGGAAGGCATGGTTATTCTAATATCAATATCTAGATTAGAGATATTTCCAAGCTTCCTAACCCACAGCAATATTTATGGGTCTAGCTTCCATAGCTTTATCTAAAAATGTTTAAGGACTTATATGTTTTCTTTTTTTAATTATTTTTT
>NW_017731426.1:4008459-4030467 GCF_001890085.2 Hipposideros armiger | reverse complement strand
ATATTATACAACATCAGCTTCAGGTGTATAGTGCAGTAATCAAGCCTCTACCCCATCCATGATGTGGTCTCCCTAGCAAGACATGTGACCATCTGACACCCTACAAAATATTTACAACATTATTAATTATATTCCTTGAACTGTCTTTCATGTCCCTGTGGCAATATTGTAGTTTACGTATTTATGCTGTCTAATCCCTTCCCCTTCTCCCAGGACTTACGTTTTCAATCTATGTCACTTCTCTCCTAGTAATACTTCTCACACATTTACCGCCTGCTACGTGTAGTATGCTTCCTTGTTTTGTTGTTGTTTGGGCTTGGGGGGTATTTTTGTCCTAATTTTACCTCCTGTAGGCTTCAAGGGGAGCCTCCAGGACTAGCTGTCTTGGATTTGATGGACAAATCTAAGTTCCACCAAAACTGAAAGTAAGAGTTACCAGTTCACTCTAGAAAAGTGAAACTAATCGCAGCCTGAGAACATTTTCTAAATAAACATATCGGTATGTGTGTTGGAAAATCTAGTATCAGAAGACATTAGTGCTTCATTTTCATGCCTATATCCTTTGAAAACTATATTTATTCACCCATCTCATGAAAGTACACTGGGATCTGGCTGTAACACTTAACTGGAATAGGACATAATTTGAGATAAGTCTCTTCTGAATTTTCATTTTTTTATGAGGTGTTATGGCCCAAATCTTATGGATAACATTACAGGAAAAACTACAGACAGCTATTACTTAAATAATTTAATCTACAGAGTTTCAGTTGAGCAATTATAACATGTTTTTAAAAAGAAAGAAGCAGCAGACTCATCTGATGTTCTAATTATAAAATGTATTCGAATATAATCAATGAATAAACACTGACTTCCTGCTATCAATAAATCATGAACAATTATTGCCTGTCTGTTATTTATATGACACTGTCTTTGTATATTGTCATCATTTGATTGTAATACATTTAATTTAAGACATTTATGAAGTGAATAAAAGGCACTTGGCTTGGTGCTAAAATCTGAAACTAAGATAAATAAAAGTCAAATAATTATGCTTGAGGAGTTTACAATCTAGTAAACACAAAAGCAGATAAAGTAAAAAGTTGCCACTAACCTTGAAGAAGAAGAAAAGACTTTGATTTAGAAATGAGAATGAAAATTGGGGTATGAACCAAGGTAATAAAAGGGAAAAAGTTGTGAAAGAATTTATACTTCCTATTCTTCTTTGTAATATGCTATTAAGTGAGTGAGGAAGAGAAAAAGTTATTATTCAGCTTGTTTTAGCTTGCATAGCAGGAAGGGTTCCGACTTAGAACCCTTTTCCTCACCAGCATTTTAAATCTAAAAGGAAATCGGGACAAGTAATTCCCTAGTAAATATTAAAACAGTTTCAAAGATCATTCATTTGGGGTGGGGAGAGCAAAGATCATTCAGCAAAGAGTAGCTGCCACGATAAAGAAAAGGGAGATCAAATCAAAAAGGTCTGGAAGAATAAAGCATTAGAAGTCTAATAGTTAATGCCTTTTAAAAAACAGATGAAAGAGAAATATCAGAAAGAATTGCCATCATCAATAGACTAGGTTTCCTGTAAGTGGGAAGGAATCAGGTGCCTGTCACTCCTTTTATTTATCTTAGATTTTTGTTTTTCCCTAAATCCACAGACTAGGTGCCCCCACCATCTGAAATTAAGGGTGTATATTCTTCTTGGAGATTTCAGTAAATATACATGAGAACATGTCTTAAGATTAACGGAAGCAAAAAGTGAATCAGAAATATGCAACATTCTAAACATATAATTATTATTTTAGAGTTATAATATACTTTTTAAATTATGATAAATTGTTTATCTTTCCCAACAACCCTACAAGGGTGTTCTTATTTTTCCTATTTTATAGACACTCTGAGATCCAGAGGAGTTTGGAAGTTGTACTAACTTCTGAAATAAACTCTGAATCTAATGCCTGCAGGACGTAAAAGTAGCCACAATGAAAGGGACAGGACTCAAAAAAATGGGAAAAATTTTTAAGCTAATCCAGAGAATATGGTAAGGGTATAGGATAGACAAGTAGGTCCAAAGAATGGAATTACATCCAGAATCACACTTAATTGGTCAATTGGTTTTCAACAAAGGTGCCTAAGCAATTCAATGGAGAAAGGAAAGTTTCCACAAATGGAGCTGGAACAACTGGAGAGCCATATTGGAAAACAGTGAACTCAACCTCTAGCTCACACCATACACAAAAATTAATTGAAGATGGATCATAGATTAAAGGTTAACACTATAAAACTTCTAGAAGAAAATATCCTCATGACTTTGGGGTAGGCAAAGATTTCTTAGACCAGACACAAAAATCATTATCCATAAGAGAAAAAATATTGATAAATTGGACTTCATCAAAATTAAAATCTGCTCATCAAAAGACATCATTAAGAAAATGAATAGACAAGCCACAGACTAGGAGAAAATATTCTCAATATATTTAACTGACAAAGAACTTGTATGCAAAATATACCAAGAAAACTTATAACAATAATTAAAAGACAAAAGTATAAAATTAAAAATAGAAAAATATACAAAAGATTTGAACAGACACTTCACAAAAGAAAATACATAAATGGCTAAGAAGCATATGCAAAAATGTTCAATGTCATTAGTCTTCATAGATACACAAATCAAACCACAATGAGATACTTCATCCAAAACATTAGAATGGCAAGAATTAAAGAGACAGACACAATCAAATATTGATGAGGGTGTGAAGCAAATGGGATTCTCATATTTGGCTTGTGAGTATACAAAACAGAACACCCATACAAGGAAAACTGTCTCCTAGTTTCTTATAAAGATACACATAAACCTAGGCTATCATTCAACAGTTCTACTCCAGGCTATCTCCCAAGATAAATGAAGATGTAGAGACTCAAAAAGGATTGTTTAAGAATTTCTTTGCAGCTTTCTTCATAATTACCAAAAATGAGGAAGGCATAAATGCCCATCAGCACAAAAATGGAAAAATAAATCATGGTATATTCATATAAGAATACTAACAATATCACAATAAAAAATAATAAACTACTGATATATACAATAACATGACCCAATCTCCATACTCTATTAAGTAAAATAAAGAGAGAGAGAGAGAGAGAGAGAGAGAGAGAGAGAGAGAGAGACTACATATTGTAAGATTTCATTCATATAAAGTTCAAAAACAAGTAAAATTATGACAACAAAAATGAGAAAAGTGGGTTTTTTTCTGGTCGGATGAGGGTGGTGATTGGCTTAAAAGGAGCAGAAGAAAATTTTCTGGAGTGATGAAAATGCTTAGGATATTAGTTACATGAGAGTACTGTATACATGTGTTAAAACTCATGGAACTATACACTTAAAATTTATATACTTCACTATATACAAATTATACCTAAATACAAATTAATTTTTAAAAATTTCATTAACTCTGTGAAAGGTAGCAATGAGCTAAGCCTAAAATACATATTCACCTCTATCAATTCCATCTTAAAGTTGGATGGAAAGTGTTGAAGGAAAATATAGGTGAATATATTATAGAGGAGTCTTTGAAATCCTAGTGTATTTCTGTGTTTCTCCCTCTTCTATGGAAATGAAAGCTATTGTTTGCTTTTCCCAAAGGAGGGATATTCTTAAGTGTAATTATCTGCCAGGGGTTAAGAAAGACATCATCCCTTCATTTCAAGCACTCAAGCAGCAACACCTAATCTTGCCCAGTTTCTCTGACTAATGTTTCAGGCAACTGGAGACCTAATTCTTCATTTGTAGGATTAATGTTGACTTTTCCAGCATCCACTGCTATACTGATTCATGGACCATACTATAGGTTCAGTGAAGGCATCCTGGCACCCCAGTCACAAAAATTTAGTTGTAAACTTAGGTTAATTTGATCAATCCCTTCAGTGTAGGTGATATATTGGAGGCTTTTAAAACAATGCATTCACAGAAGCAAACTTGAAAATATAATTTCAAGTTTAGAAAACAAACACCGTGCACTATTAGTTAATATCTCCGTAATTGCTTTTGTGTCTTTGACATCATATAAGCTTACTGACAATAGCTACCAGAATAAAAGTTACCATCATTTCTATTATGGAGCTGCTTTTAAAAATATTAGAGTCTTCCATGTGCTTGAGAGAAATCACTTGGCAAATCTTATAGAAGCTATTTCTTTTCCTGCCAAACCTCTTTAAAATTCTTCTTTTTCTCAGTGTTGATTTAATAACTTTAGATCTCTGTATTATGTTGTGTTTTGCACGGAGCTATTGACTTCAGCTAAGGAACCGTGAACAATAATTATTTTGCATGACTAAGCTCTGGTACACCATTGTCAGACAGGCGCTTTACAGTACCACCAGCTTCAAAATTCAGAACAGACCTGTCAAACAAGCAAATGCCTACACCAAAGACTTCTATTTTTGAGCTACAGGCATGAGTTCTATGATGTGCAATAATAGAGTGAATCTTTGTGTTCTTGTGAAAGCTCCTGATGTGACAATCCTGGAAGCTAAAGCCTGTTTCTGTCTAGAACAGATGTATCAGTGGTAGCAACAGTACAAATTGTTGAACAAGGCTGAGGTATGAAATTAGTGCTGGAGAAGGGAGACTTGGGCACTGAGATTATTAAACGTTATTAAGAAGGATTGTATGTATGGTGAGCTGAGAACATCTCATTTGGCTCAACTTGGTTGGACACCTTTCCAAACGTTCAAAAAAACTTCTCTGGAGTTAACCATTTATACCAACGAAAAATTGTATCCCAGAAATAATATACATCTAATAAAAATGTTTCTAAACATTATACAAAGCCCAAGAATGGAGCACATTATTGTAAGCATTAATAGACAGGGACATACATTTTATATAAATTAAGTGTATTTTACCCTTCTGCACAGCCAAGTGTGGCCCATCACAAACATTGGGCCAACAATTTCTGTTTACAAAGTTGACCTTTATTCCCTTTAAATCTTTATAGCACTTCATTTTTTTTCCAAGTTTTTTTTTCTTCTACTGATAATTTGATTCTTAAAACAACACTTTAGGATGATTATTACCTTCCTTGAATAGATTAGGACACTGAAGAACAGAGATTAGTGACTTTGAAATGTCACATGGCAAATAAAAAAAATAAAGGGGGGAGGGGAGAAGCATGGCTAAGATGCCTCACAGATACCTTTTTCTTGAAATATGTTGCATTTAAATATTTAATTTAATGTTAAATTATGTTAAATATTTCCTTTTTACTGGCCCAGGCTGGTGTTCAGGCTCTCCAAAATGAATTCATGCTAACATTTTATTGTTACTATTTTATAAATCACAATTCCAATTTATTAAGTTAAAAAGGGGTGTTCTGCTTTTCCATTGATCAGACTATTCATATCTACTTTGCAAAGTATTCCATTTCTAGGTGGAAAACCAAATGAGAAATAACAAAATGTCCAGAATAAAGGAAATGCTGCATCAGGCTGTACTAGAACTTGGAGAATTATCTCAGATTCCCATCAATGGGTACCTTTCAAGTGACCACAGAAATATTGACAAGTTTTTAAATGGATTCTCCAGTTTCAGCCTCTCTCCCCACAGTATAGCCCACCCAGCACTGCCTGTTGGGACTTTCTGAAGCACAGCTCTGATCAAGCTACTCTCTACTTAGAACTTACAGTAGAATTTAAGAAATGTAATGATTTCAACTGGTCTACCTTTCCAATCTCATCTGTAGAATGATTCATATTGCAGTAAAAATGAGGTACTTTGGAAGTGGAATGAGTCTCCTTACCTGGTTTGGTCAACTTCTGGGGTGTCAAAATCTTGACTGTTAATAGTGAGGTAAGCTGGACCTACACCTAGTTATAACAACACTCAAAGGAGTACTTATGTATAACTCAAGCTTCTCTCTTTGAAAGTGTGTGAAGGATTTGTTGAAAACCACTAAGCAAACATTTTGAAAATAAATAATATATCTTATATACTCATGTCAAATTGTAAAATTTGTATTGAGGAAATTTTGTAATTCATAATTTCTCAACATCCTCCAATAAAATTGGCAAATAGCTCTCTGTAAGATAGAAGAGAAATCAAAAGAGAGGAGGGTTACTAGAACAGGAACCTTAGAAATCAGCGCCAGTAGGTCAGCAGGAACAGTCAGGGCTCCAAAGAGCTAAGACCTGAGGCGGCTGGAGAAGAAGAGGAATTCCGAGGGGGGAACAGTTGTGGCTGATGAGGGTTTTCCTTAGGATTTCAGGCACAGTGTGTAATGTAACCCTTCTCTTCTTTACCCATACAGTCTTCAGTAAAGAATCCAACTCTCTCTAAAGTCTTAGGGAGTTGATTTTCTTTCAGGAACTTCGGAGAGGTGCTGAGCTGGGCTCCAACCAACAGGTTGAGAAAGTAAGGGACCTTTGAGCACTGCCAGGTCTTGCTTAAACAACTCACAAACAATGAACATACAGCAGGCTTTCACCACAGTTCCAATAACTCAATACCTGGGAATAACTTCATTCAGAATGGATTTTTCTCCTATGTGTTCTGTGCTATTTTTGTACAGCAAAACCTATGTTGCATCTTGTTTTGGAAACTTTATTGTGAAGTCTGACTCTTTACTTGGACATTTGCTCATAGTGCAACCTACATATGTCGAAGACTATATACAACCTTGATGGGAATGGTTTTTTGTTTTGTTTTGTTTGTTCCAATATGATCTTTAAGTGCTGGCTGGCTGCAGACGATGATGCTCTCCACATCGGCCATCTCTTTGTAAGATCAGTTGACCTCTTATTCCCTTACTCACAGGGGATAGGAGCGATAGGGGTAGCCTATCTAACCCCCCTATTATGATGGAAAGAGTGGCTTCCTGCTTCACATGAGATCTGAAAATAGCTTGCTCTGTCCTGACATTGACAGACACTGTCTATCAACACTATGAAGCTTCCATCCCCTATAGTCTCTTTCAGTAATGGCTTAAAAATGCCAAAATACTTTAATGACAAATAAGTATACAAATTAGTAATATCTTAACTGTATATGAAGTTCCAGGCTAGGCAGAACAAGCAGAAGCCTGAGGAGAATGTCTGAATATACCGCTTACTCTGGCGTTGGTTAATTGACATTTCCCCCCTATTTTCATTGCTATACCTCACCTCTGTTGTCATATCTGAGAACATCTTCTTTTTCACACCAGCCTACCTAAAAGCTGTATCGCCTGACCTAACTCCTATTTTTCCTTAATTCTGAAACCCAGTTAAAAGTGACTTCATTATCTCTGAACTTTTGGAGCAGATGATATTTACTTTTTTCATGGCATATATATGTTACCTTGCAATTGTATCACTTTTGTAATTTTTTAACACTCCTACTAGACTATCTGTACTCACCTTTAAATATAAAGTATATAAATATAGGACCTTAAGTTTGTTGAAATACGACATGCACGTGCATGCGCACGCGCGCGCGCACACACACACACACACACACACACACACACACACACACACAAGGCCTAGAAGGAAATATACCAAATGGTGATAATTGTTCTCTCTGGCTTAAAGCCATCCATATGATTTTCATTTTCTTCCTTATACTTATCTCTACTTTTGAAAATGTCCATCATAATATGTATTACTGTTTAATGTAAAAATACAATGATAAATATATTTGATCAGAAATCCAAATATTTGATTACTTCCTTTGCCAAAGGTACTTTAGGCCTTTTGTTCATAAGATACTGTCAAGTGATATCAATAAAATACAAATCACTTACCATCTAGGATAATTTGCTGGAAACATAAATAATCTTAGTTCTCGTGATTATGTAATGAAAACAGACTCTAGTAGCATCAGGTCAAATGGTTTTCTAACTTTTTTTTTTCAGTAGAATTCTATTTTCAAATGAAATCTAACACAGAACTTTAATTTATAGCAAAGTGTAGGTTTCTCAGATGGTCTAAAATCTTTAGTGATTGGTGCAAATACATACTTCTTTAGTTGGGAAATCCCTGAATCACTCCTATGGGACCTTGGGGTTCATCTGGTCAAACACTCTCATTTTACCAAGAAGGAAACTGAGGCACAGAGAGTATAATACCTGTCCAAGATGACTCAGCTGGTAACTAGAACCTACCTTTTCTAAGTCTAAGTTTCTGGCTATTATAGCATACTTCCATTCTTATTTGTGATTATTTTAGAGCATTCCATTTCTCTGACCTAATTTCAGATTGTGACATACACCTAATTTGAATCCGCCAGTCCCTATCCTCTGTTTACACTCTATTCTTCAATGTCTAGAGTCCTGCTTTCATTCAGACCCCTGGAAAAGTTTTCCTACCAGGAATCTCTGTCACCCAATGGTTATTACTGACTTCCAGGGCTCAGCCTCAGTCCTAGCCTTTGTTTGGCCATGTGCTCATTGCTACATTACTCCTCCTTTGACAGACAGTGAAGATTTGTTCAACCGGAAGGTACTTATCTTTCTGCCTGTTCCACATTGGGCCTGATTTTGCAGTTGTAAGCACTCCAGTCTCCATGTGTCTATCTCTATCTAAATTTACTACCCCCATACTGAGCAACACATCTAGATTTCCCTCCTGTTATGTTTTCTCTTTCTTGCTCAACCCATAGGGAAAAATCCTTGAATATATTCTTTCTTGATCTTCTAAGAATTAATTGGAGTGATACACCTCTTATGTTTCATACATATAAGTCTACAAGGTAAGACAAAAAAAATGACTAAGTGCTCAAATGAGTAGAAAATGCAATACCAGCTTCGATGGTTTACAAAAGAAAGATCAATATGAGTAAAAGCAACCAGGAAAATGCTTTTGAAGAAGACAGGACTTTTTGGTGCCACTGGATTGACAGTTAAGAGGGGGACAACGTGAGCAAAAGAATAATCAGAAATAGGGGGAGATTGACCTGGGTTGAAAAAGAATGGAAAATGTTTGTATAGGGGATTATTGCAAGGTTTTTTTCCACTGGAGTTTAAGATGAATTATTTTACAGAGTATATAAAGATAATTTTAGTCACGAACGCTTCAAGATTTCTGATTTTGATTGAACTGATTTATGACCACATCCTTCTTTTTGCTGGTTAGTCATTTAAGTGAGCCTTAGGTGAGACCAAGAAGTAGGCAACAGCTTATGGGTAGAAAAGGTCAGCCAGGTATGAAAAGGCTTGCAATGTGATCCTGGATCTGTCTAACAGTCAGATGCCGTGGCCCTTATATGAAAAAGTATGGTAGCTGCCTACAATCTGATCTCAAAATGTTGGGCTCCTTCCCTGCCTAACTTCTCTCTATATATTTGTTAGAACTTTTTATGTTGCAAATATCAGAATATTCAACCCAAGTTCAATTAAAAAGGAAGTATTAACTCACATAATTGGTAGTCTATAGGTATAGCTAGTTTCTGTAAGGACTTAGGTCAAGTTCCATCAAATGAAATTGGGATCTTTCTCTATTACTCTACTCTGCTTCTTTAGTGTTGGCTACATTCCAGGAACCCTCTCCCTTCATGTCTGCAAGAGTGTCTTGTCTCTGGAAACACATTAAGTCACAGAGGTAATCTTTCTTGGCCCTAATTGGTTTTATTTATTTATCTTTATTTTTTTAAATTAAAGTCATTGGTGTGACATTGGTTAATAAAATTATGTAGGTTTCAAGTATACAATTCTATAATACATCACCTGTATATTGTATTGGTTTTAATTGTTTCAGGTACCCATCTCTGAAATAAGGTATATGAAATACACTGAATGGCTTACACTGTTAGGTAGTTAATTTTATGTGTTAACTATGAAGGTGACTAATGATGAGATTAATATTTAAATCAGTGAGCCTTGAATAAACAGATTGTCCTCTATATTATGGGTGGGTCTCATCCAATCAGTTAAAGGCCTGAATGGAACAAAAAGACTGGCCTCCTAGAGGAAGAAGGAACCCTCCAGCAGACTGCCTTCAGTCTTCATCTGCAAGGTAGGTCTTTATCTGCACTATCGGCTCTCATGAGTCTCCAAGCTGATAGCCCACACCAAAGATTTTGGACTTTCCAGCCTCTATCATCACATGAGCCAATTCTTTATTGCTGAGTAAGTCAACCTCCAGAGTTGGGGATGAGAGCCAACCTCATCCAAATGTTGATTGGGAAACAGAAATAGTTTAGGAATGAGGCAGGGAGGCGTTCAAGACTATGAACAAATATCCACTAAAATTTAGAAATTTTCTATGACCTTTGTTCTCTCTGCATTTTTTTATAACTCATTTCTGAGACCAAGTGACTGGTCTTGAATCTCAGTTTGGCCACTTATTAGATATATGGCCATTGGTAAGTTACTTGACCTTTTTCTCATTTTCTCCTACTCTGTTCCTCATTTAGAGATAATAATAGTTCCTACCTCATAGGGTTTCTGTGATGATTAAAAAATAGATAAAAAGGGCCAGCCCAGTGGCTCATTGGTTAACAGTTGGCTTGGGAACGTGAACTCTGAGCAGCAGGGCTGCCGATTTGGATCCCACATGGGCCAGTGACACTGCCCTCTACAGCTAAGATAGTAAACAACAGCTCAACCTGGAGCTGGGCTGTCGTGAATCACTGTTGATGGTGTAGGCTGCAGCCCCTGCTGCAGTGGGCTGCCATAAGCTACTGTGAGTGGCTGGCAGCCAGCATGAGCTGTCAAGAGCCGCCGTGAGCAGTGGTCCAGTGGCTCACAACCAATCTGCCTCCTCTGGGAAAAGTGCAATGATAATACCAACATGGGCCAGTGAAGCGATGTCCTCCACAATTAGGCTAAAGAACAAAAGGACAGCAACTTGTCTGTTCCCTTTCCTCGATTCCCCAATGCTGTTCCCTCCCCCTAATTCCCCAATAAAATCTTAAAAAAAAAAGATAAATATATGTAAAATTATTAAAGCAGAGCCTGGAACATTGAAAGTATTGTATTGTTGTTGGTATTATTACTATTATTATTATTATCATCATCTTCCACCCCTACTTCTTACCCATTTACTGAGTTCCCAGTTTCTTTACATTACATGGCTCAGGACTCTCAATTAAACTTTCCTGGCCTATTTTTTTCAGTTGTCTGGCTCCTCTGTACCAACAAGCTTTTCATCAATGCATTCTTTCTATAATTTACAAAGCTGAACAGGCAACTTAGAATCAAATTTCTAGAACTTGTGGCGATCACCTAGCCTATTAGTTTCCAAAGTAAGGTGCACAGATATCTTCATTCATCCACTTGAGGAGAAAATACATCAGGATTTATAATTTTATGTATTTTTAGTGTAAAATTTAATAAAGAAATGAGCCTATTATTCAAGGAATGGATTCACAATAGTATATATGTGACATGATAAATATGTTAGAGGATAAATGTTCCAAGATTTTTTTTTTTTTTACTGATAGGATAGCATAATTCAAAAAAAAAGTTGAGAGACCAGTGATCTTGCCTGCTCTTCTTACTTCACAGAGGAGGCAAGTGACCCCAAAGAAGGGAGCAAATTACCTAAGATCTCACCAGTGAGTAGGAGAATCTGGGTGTCAATGCGAGAGAGTTTGAGATGACCATCACTAAGCTATTCAACCCCACTGAGTTTCAGTCTCCTCATCTTTAAAGGGAAAATTATGAACGATACCAAATAAAATTAAGGGTATTATGAATATTTCAAGAGGGCAAGCATAGTGCTTGGCCCAATTTAAGGGCCTAATTAATGTTAGTTCTCTTCTTTTCATGTCTCAGAGTAGAGGTACTTCCATTGAACAGCAGTACCTTTCAAAAACTGGAATAAATAATACTGTATTATGAGTTGCTAATTAAGATATATGTTACTAAGTAAAATTTTTGAAACTCAAAACGTTTTAAAGGATACAAGAATAATAGTAATAATAATAATAATAATAATAATAATAATAATAATAACCTCAAGTAACACAGAAGGGGTAAGGGGTTCCTTTGCTACCCTCCCCCGCAAATGAAACCACATGGGTCAAAACAGGTGTTGGTATTAGAATTCTTTATTGGAGGAGTCTAGGAACAGTGATCTGTTTGGAAGGGGAAGCCAGGGACTTGTCTTAAAGTTGGTTGCATAGAAAGTACAGTGTTTATTTCATGTATATTTATCTGGAGTAGTATTTTTAAGGAGGGTGGTCTATTGCCCCACCCCCACTCCCGCCAACACTGGTTGCTACCACTGGTTGTCACATACGCCCATATTCTTAGCCAGCAGTCTTTCCATTCCTTCTTAAAATCCTACGCAAACAATAGTAAATCTCCTTCATATTCATATGTGCTGCAAATAGCCTCTATACTATGCAAACTGTTCACTTTCAACTTAATAAGTCTTCCCATCCCTAAATCAAAACTAATTAGCTTTGTTTTTCAAATTGCTGACACTGGGGGTCTTCGCTATAACAAACCTGTGTGTGATTAGTGATATAACGGCTGGTGCTGAGCTTGGGCAAATATTTATAGAGTAATCATATTGGATAGGGTTGAATAACCTCTTGGATTAAGTGTGAGCTTCTGCCAGGCGATGCTGCAAAATTGTGCTAATTTAATGGTACAGTCCATTGTTCTGTCTGCTGATACAACCTCTAAGACACTGATACCAATATATTCAGGGATATTAGGGCACAGTATGGTTCCTTTATTGGCACTCTTGGCAGTAATGTGCCAGAAGAATCCAAACATCACTTTGCAAATATAAATTATGTGATAGGTAAATGAAAGCTCATACAGGGAGAGGATTGAATATATACACACCTAGCACAATGCTGAGCCTAAAGTAAGTAGTCAGTGACTAAATAGTTGTTACATTATTAGTATATTAGATACTGGGGGAATAATTTTGCTTTTATTTACTTGCAGGGACAGTAGACAGATCTTAATTAGGCCATGCCCATTTTCAAGTTAAAGGAGGATTTCTTCTATATCAAACTGTATTGATATTAATCCAGTCTCTCACAGAGACAGCAAGTAAATCTGAAAATATATAGTTAATTTTTAATATGTACTCCTTAATCTATAGTCTGAAAGAAAACTCAGACCTTGGGAAGGAAGAGAAGAAGGCAGTAGTTTTTAAAGGTCATGCAGTTAAGCAGTGGCCAAATGGAGACCAGAAATCCCATTTTCACCCATCCTTCCCAGTGCATTCCCAACCAGGGTATAAAAACCTAGTAAAACAAAATAGTACGATATTGACAAGTAGTATAATATTGACATACAAATGACTTTAGGAAACTGGGTTATTGCCTTATACATATTCCTTACTCATATTGTTATACGATTTTTAATTTAATAAATATTATATATTTGATATATATAGGTAAAATGACTTTGAGTTTTTTATTTGCATTGATTAATTGCAATTGCACCATTTTTAAAGTACTATGGAGCTATCTTTCTTAGACATTCTAACCAGTTAGCTATATTTAGATGTGAGGAGGCGGCAGAGTAATTCTTAAAGAGTTCTATGTTTCTTACAACTGACTTGACTGACAGGCCTTAAGTGCTATTTCTTTCAAAGCAAATATGACTCATAGCCCTTAGGTAGAGTGTGTGCACAGGCTAGAAATATTGATCTGTCCACATCCTAGAAACATTAAGACACAATAAAAAGAATTTTTAACTTAATTCTGAATAATGCAATAGCAAAAACAGATGAACGGTACACAATCGACAATGGTAATGTATCTGTAATGTTTTACAATGTCAAGGATTTAATTTAAACTCAAGAAACAGAAACTGCCTTTCCAGCCCAAATTCACCCCCCTTCAACTTAACTGTGACACTTCTGAGAACAGTAGGTGCCCAAAGAAACTTATTTAAAGATATAAATAAGCATGCATTATTTAAGTCATTGAGTACAAGGTACCTACCTTGTAGTCAGCTCAAAATGTATAAATGAGACCAACCAGGAGGCAGTTTGGTAAAACTTCTCTTAGGAGTTTGTTGACAATGGAATGAAGCAATGTCCCTGATGATGCCACATCCACACAGGCCACAGGTAAATGGAGGTAGAGGCAGGTTACGAAAGGCAGCCTGGGACCCGGAGGTCCCAGTCAATAGACGTTCCCTTTCCTGGTGCTTCCTGAACTCCATGAAAACCCCTTTTTCTCCTTGCCCCTGGCCAGCCTTCCTGCTACCGTGATTTCTGGTTCCCAAAGAAGGCAGCAGAGAATAATCAATACTGCTGTGGGTTACAAAGCAGAGTTTTCTCACTTTTGTTTCCAGTGGCTCCCCCAGCCCTGTGGAGGTGCCAGCAGCTGGATTCTTTCTTCCTGTGGTAGTTCAGTGACAGGGCTGCAGGCCACATGGCTATCACTACCTTAAGAGCAGTATTTTCAATTAAAAACAAACAAATGAACGAACAGTTAAGCTTTTTACAAACAGCTCTGTGTCCATTTAATAAATGTATATAGTACTTTCCCAGGGCAACGGAGAATGATTGCACATAATTACATGATTTGGGGAGCAAATGGCAATAGATGAGAGAACAATGGGCTAGAGGCAGAGAGAGCTGGTGAGTGTGGGAAGAAAGACACTGACATGTCACCAGAGGATGTTTCTGTGCCTGCTGACTTCTGCTGTTTCCCAGTCCTGTCCCTCTGTGAATCACTGCCCACTCTCACCCACTCCTTTCCCAGTGACTCCCTCGAGTTTGCAGTGATGTCCTTGGCTCTTGCCATGTAGACCAGAGTATTGCTGGGAAAAATGTCCACTTAGCATTCATCTGTAGGCTGAGCTCTGCCCCATATAGTACAATCAGCCCAGGCCTTAGGCAGAAGGAATTTAAGCATATTTAAGAAGTTTGATCTCCACGATAAAACAATTTGCTTGCTATGATGACACTGTGACTAGTGCAACCAGGTGTCTGCAAGGCTGGGTTCCTGTCACTGACCATCTTTATTGCCTGGTCCTTCACCTACTCTGTGCCCTGTCCCTGCCTCTAGGTTCTTCACACCCGCTACTGAATATCTGAACACCTGCCTCTCTGGATCTTTGCCAGATATCTCTGCAGAGATGGGGTCTCTGTAGACTCCGTAATAATTACCTGCTCCATCTCTGCTTAAAGCGACACATGAGGCTTACTCTAACCTTGCTTGGTTCATGTGCTGACTTTTCCTCTGGTGCCACCTCCGAATTTCACAGTCCCTTTCTATAGCCACATCCTGTCCTCCCAAGGCTACATCCAGAATCTGGTTCCAATCCGACTTTAGAAACCCTGAGGTGTCTATGGGCTGTTGGTTTTAACCTTTGTTCTGGGTCAGCTCCACACCCAAGTATAACAGGTGTCATATAAGTAATAAAAAAGCATTAAGGATAATAGTAATTTCTATTTGTTGAATACTTACAAAACACTTGGCCCTGTGGTTTCAAGCACTATTTAATAGACACAACCACCCTTTAATTTACACAGGGCTGACGGTCTTCTGATAAGCATATAAATATAGCCTTCCCAAGTCTGAAACTACTGTAGCATTTTCTCGTGGGTTAGTACATAGTCACTGCCTGTCTTCCAAGCATCTTTGCCTGACTCCCCAGCTGCCCAGAGTCTCTGGCCACCACCTCCTCATGATCTGGCTATTAGAAGGTTGGTGTCCAGCACAGCGCCCTGGCCAGTGTTGATTCTGACAGGTTGCTGCCATGCCATTCTGGCTGTCAAATATTTTTAGTACCAGCCCCTGATTATGAGTATTATCCCTAATCTGCAGATGACACGAGTGAGGCTCAGAGAAGTTTACTTGCCCAAGACCACATCATCGATAAATGACAAAGCCGGGACCCAAGCCCATGTCTGCCTGTCTTCACAGACCATTGTCTTTCCCCTGTCCCAGTAGATCATAGACACAGAGTGGTGTTTCCCAAACTTCTCTGATACTAAGAATAAGCTTTTGTCAAAACTAAAGACTCCTCGGCCTCTCCCCCTGGAGATTTTGGTCTAAATCAGTCTCCTTTCAGGTTAGAATCTGTAAGTGTATTTTCAAGAAAATTATGCTTATGGTTATTCAAACTTCGGAAACACCACACTAAGGCAGTTTTTCCAGAGCATAATGTGAGACTGACTAGAATTATGAGGTAGCTCCATGTTTTAAATGAGCAAGTAAAGACTTTAACACAATTGCTGAATTGCAGAAAACATTTTTGATGAGAACAGGGTATGCGTTTCAGGTAGTGGCCTATTTGCTGGCTTTCTTAGGTGTGGTGGTGCAATGGAAAAGGAGAATCATTCTTTGATATCTCTGCAAATATCATTAGAGACAGCCAATAATTAGAATGAAACAAAATTACAGTTTACAAATATGTCAAATGAAAAGGACATAGAATGAGAGCTAAAACAAAAATGATTCCGTAAAACCTAGAAAGGGGGCACTGAGTTTACTCAGTTAAATGTTATGGTTCTAAAAACTATCAATTTACCCACATAGCATCCCAGAATATGCTTTGCAGAAGCATAACCGTGACTAAAGAACTTAAAAGAAATTAAATGTATGCTGTTATCGGTGGTGCGCTGCCCCCCCCCCCCCCCAGCGTGTTGCCTCCATTCTCCAGCCGTGATTTTTCGGGTAATGTTTGACAATATGGTTTGTCACGTAAAGCCTTTTCAATAGTTTCTCTCTCGACATTCTCTCTCCCATTTCTGCTGTTAGCAAAAGCTAATCATGAAACATAAAAAGGTGTCCAGAAAAAGGCAAGTATCACATATTAATTGTACACAGCAGGTTCATGATGCAATTCTCTTTCTCAGGAAAGTGCTTAGAAAGAAACAGGAAGAAAAAGAGCAAAATAGATGAGCCATTGTCTCCAGCCTGGTCTTATAATGGGAATTGATTCATTAAATATTTCTGAAGATGGCAGATTCACCTAAGTCAGTAGGACTTCCTAGATGCTTTTTCTGATATGTAAATCATCGATGAGCAAAGAAACCTACAGTGGAGCTGAAATTTACTAGTGTAGGACTTGGCCCAAACTGGGTTGGTTCTCTTCCAAGGGACAAACCCTGCCAAACGCTTAAACACCTGCTTCAGTTATCAGTACACATATTCCCTTAGACAATTGAGAAACCACTCCTCAGATACGCCAATAAGTAAAACCAAGCGCCAAATGTCCCCTCAGCAGAGACTGATAAAATAAAACATTTAAATAAATTTAACTGGATACTTCCAAATGGCACACCTGATAATGAAAGAATGCACAGCAGTTGAAGCCATATAGAGAAAAGCAATATTGAGCAATTTTCTGTAATTCTAAAAAGCCAAACCTATATCTAACCTCACCCTCATCATCTACAGATAATATGACTTCCTACCCTAAAGTGAAGAAAAAGAAAATAAAACAATAGCAACAACAACAAGAATAAACCTTAGAATTACATGGTACAAGGAACTCGAAATAAGGAACACTGACAGTCCTGCCTTATTTATTTAGGTGTAAAATGAAGCTTTTCTTGATTTACTTGTTTTTTGTTTTTTGTTTTTTCCTCCAGTATTTAACACCTGTATGAGAGTCCCTGACTTAAGAGGTAGGGCTTAGCTAATGAGGTGTGTCAACACAATTGGAAACCCATTTCTAAATGAAAATTGCACTGTGCTGTGAGCACAATCCCTCCAGGTTGAAGAGAGCGTTTATAAAGCAGCAGGGGTGGTAGCTGGTGCTTTCTCTGTAAGAAGGGCCTGTAGGGTTACCACAGATGGGGGAGAGAGAGGCTGACCCAGAGCGAGGGGCTAACATGGTAATTCCCCCTCAAATTAGTCCTATTTCTCCAGGTTACCTTGGTAGTGAGTAAAGGCACATATAATCCCTCTCCTAATTGTAAACCAGCACCAGCCTAATTATATTCCCATTTACCCCAAACACTCTAAAATCATAGGCTTTCTGTTTGCTAATTCCTCTTATTCATAGCTTTACGACTCTAGAGGAGGCTTCGGGGAGTATGAATTGAAAAACAGTGTGGTGAGTTAGTTCCACATAGACATTAACTATGAAAAAGTAATGGAATGGAGCAGAAAAGGGGGTGGGAGGGGGGAAAGCCTCATATTTAGCTTAGACTGATTTCAATCAAGGCTACAAAAGGATTTAAGGCCTTGCCACATAAGCCTAGGGGTCAAGGTCATAGAAGCAAGAGGACAAAGCAGAGTTATAACCATCACACCTGCATTCCTTATCTACTAGAGCCATTTGTGATAAATGCTACTCCCTTTGTCTTAGAATGTGTTTTATCTTTATCCTAGGCGATATTTAAGATCTCTGTAATTGTGAATATTTTTGTGTCAACTTATTGACATTAGCCTTGGGAGGGACTCACACACAAAGTTCATGTGGTGATGTTGAAAAGTGTAACATGTTAGGTGGCAACAAGTAGGACAAAGGTTGAAGGTTGCAGTGGTAAACAAATTCATTCAAATCTTTCAAGATAATGTTATCTTCGTGCTCTTTTCCCAAATCCTCAACCCACATAGTATGTGTGGCTCTAGTCTGTGTTAGGGGAATGATACAATCAGATTATATAATGGTATGATAAGAGAAGGCAGTGTGCTCGAGGGCGTGCATGTGTGTGTGTGTGCACATGTGGGAGAGAGAGAGATCAAGGTGCATAATTCTTGATTGAAAATGAACACTTTTAAAACAGGCTTAAATGCTTTATTCTTCTTGTGGACTTTTTTTTTTTTTAGATTTTATTGGGGAGTTGGGGGAGGGGAACAGACAAGTTGCTGTCCTTTTGTTCTTCAGTCTAGTTGTGGAGGACGTCACTTCACTGGTCCAAGTTGTTATTACCATTGCGCTTTTCCCTGGTGAGGCAGTCACTCACCGGCCACTGGTCGGCTGCTCACGGCAGCTCACAAAAGCTCACGCCAGCTGCTGGCCAGCCCCACTGCAGCCTAAGCCGTCGCTGGCAACTCACAGCAGCCCAGCTCCAGGTAGAGCTGTTGTTTATCATCTTAGTTGTAGAGGGTGCAGCGTCACTGGCCCTAATGTGGGATCGGAACTGGGGCCCTGCTGCTCAGAGCTGGCATCCCAAGCCAGCTCTTAACCAACGTGTCACTTGGCCGGCCCTCTTGTGGCTTTTTGATGCAAATTAAAATAGCAAAACCTTTTTCAAGTTATTGCAAAGATCACACAACCTTTGTCTCTGAAGTTTTTGAAAAAGGAGCTAATGGTCCCAATATTAAGGTGCCACTATCATGAAAGGCCAGGTATCATCTTAGTGTTTAGTTGGGGAAATGTCATTGCTGGTTCCCAGGTCAGTGCTAGCTCATAGGATAGAGAAGGCGCAGGAATTAAGGTTGAACAGGGTCAAGGGAGCCAATTCTCTAAAAGGGAACATTCATGTGCTTCTTGGAAATAGGGGCATTTAAGGTGATATTTACTCCTAGGCAATATGGTTCCAGCGGTTGATCCTCCACTGGTACAGGTCAAAGAATTTAACTGCTTGCAACTCCAAATGATAAGGCTTACAGTGATACCGGAAACAAGCACAGTTGGCCCTCACAGCTTTGTGAGTAATGAGATGAGGGATGACGTTCCATCTCAAAGCTTGGAAGGGTTCCTTGTATAGAGTCAGTGCTCAAGCAGCATTTCTTGAATTGATAAAAGAGACAATTTAATAGTTTTCCATGAAAATTCTGCTTTAAAGCAGACAGGTTGTTTGTGTTTTTGGTTTTTTTGTTTCTTAGTGCTTTCTTATCCGGGTCAGGAAACACTGAGAAATTGGATTTA
This sequence comes from Hipposideros armiger, assembly GCF_001890085.2. NCBI lineage: Eukaryota > Metazoa > Chordata > Mammalia > Chiroptera > Hipposideridae > Hipposideros > Hipposideros armiger. The sequence continues at coordinate 4,010,740 of NW_017731426.1, read as the reverse complement.
AATTCTAAGGTTGCTTGGTAAATATGGAATCAGAGAAATGGAAATTGCATGGCCTCAAGAGATGATATTTTCATCAAGCTATGAAGCCTAGTGAGTCATTCCTCTCACTGAAGGGTTATGTTTGCCAATTTAATCATATATTTGTGTTCCCTAGTCATGTTACCCTCTCTTTTGAATGCCTCGCTTTCCCTGCAAACACATTTATTCTTACCCTATTTTTTTTCTTTTTTCTGGATTTCATAAGAATATTATTGTTTGTATTTATTATCACCATGTTCCTCAATTTTATTTAGTCATCATTTTTTTTTCCTGTCTCTGGGACATTCTGCCAACTAACTTGTTGATTTTTAACATCTAGCTTAGTACCTTTCTTTCCTCACCTGCCCTGCGGACATTTCCAGGGACTTCAATATCTGATTCAATTTGATACACAAGCATCACAGGTAAGGCAATGGATTAAGTACTGAGTGAATATAAACATTGATAAGATATGGTTCTTGATTTCATCATCTAGTTCAAATTCACATTGATGAGCCTGTTAGGCTGCTTTGAGAGCCAGAGAGTGGGGTGGTCATGTGCACCGGCTCTGGGAGTACACTGCTTAGATTCACACGCTACCTTGACATTTCCAAACTGTGTGTCTTTAGCATCACATTGCCTCATCCACAAAAATAAGACAGTTAATAATAGCTTCAACTTGGTGAGGTAAATAGTGAAAGTTAAATGCGTTAAAATGGTTAAATTTCTTGAAACAATCCCTGGCAAGCAAACAAACAAAAACAATGTGCTTGTTATTATCATATGCTGCTTTCTACACTGCTAAAATCTTCAGATTTACGTACTTCTTTTTATCCACTCACAAGCATAGAAACACTGTATATTATCATCACGTGGGTGCCTTTTTTGTCACCTCATTTTCTGACTCTGAGTCATGGAGACACGGATGGGCAATAATCCTTCCTTATGTTCATTCACTAAACAAATACTTATTGAGTACCTACACTGTGTCAGGCTCTTTTAACATTGGAGATGCAAAGATCAACAAGCTAGGACTAAAGCGTCTGGTCTCATGAAGCTCTTAGAAAAGAAAGAGGCTTACACAAATGAAATAATAAAGAAACAAGATGACTACAAGAAAATGTGATCTAAGAGCTACGAAGAAAATGAAAGGGGTGCTGTGACTGCAAATCACAGTAAGGAGATCATTTGTGAACACAAATTTGTGACACATCATGAGCTGGAAGAGAGTATTTCAGGCCAATAAGTAGTGAAAAGGCCCAAGAAAGAAAGCAACGAAGACAGAACCAAAAAGGACTTGATATTTTGAGAAATACAGCGAAATCTTGTGGCCATTATAGAAAGAGGTGAGAGATGTGGCAGGAATCTATGAATTGGAGGCCTTGGAGGCCATGGTTAGAAGTTTGAATTTTACTTTAATCAAAACAGGAATCAATGAAGGGTTCTAAATATGGTCTCTGTGTTAAAAGGAGAACATGGGGGGGGGGAGGCGGGAAATGAAAGTTAGAATTTCATTTATTAAGAAGTCATTAATAGGAATTCATCCTATTAGGAAGTCACTGCCATTGCCAAGGCCATGTAGATGATGAAAGGTGGATAATTTAAGGTACATTTTAGAGGTAAAGCAGACAGTACACCTTCCAAGTAAATGGGTCAGTAGCATAAAATAAGAAGCTGCTTTCTCAGTGAGCCAAGAAATGAAGCAGGTTGATGAGATTTCCATGGAGGTGGGGAAGTGGGGCACTCAGAACCAATCTGTTTATTTAAATTATAAGTAAATGACTTAAGAGAAAAATAATTGGATCCCAAATCTAAATTTACTTACAAATGATTATACGTGATCTAAATGGCCTTTTCCAGACAAAATTATAAAGTAGGTAATGTTTTTCTTTGGCTTCAGAAGCCACACTTTAAAAAGTATTATTAATAATTTTTGAGAGCTTACTATAAACTAAGTGCCCTTCATCCACTTTCTCATTTAATTCACACACCAGCTCTACAAGCATTTACTATAATTATGCCCAACTTTACAGTTGTGGTGAAATTAAATCTCAGTGAAGTAACTTTTCCAAGGACAGGGTGTCCTGGAACATAGATAGGATCGAACACAGGCGACTCACACAAGAGCCTGATCTCTTAACCACTAAATAGAACCACTATTTTACACCACTGATGGCATGGCATCCCCCCTAACACTCTCTCTCTCCCTCCCCCACCTCAGTCTCTCTCTCTCTCTCTCTCTCTCTCTCTCTCTCTCTCTCTC
>NW_017731426.1:4001544-4005274 GCF_001890085.2 Hipposideros armiger | reverse complement strand
CATCACTCTGTATTCTGTCTTTATCATCACAGGGTGTTCTCCCTATGTGTGCCTGTCTCTAAATTTCCAGTCATGTTGGATCAGGAGGCCATCCTACTCTAGTATCAACTTATCGCAACTATTGTAATTACATCTGCAACAATCTTATTTCCAAATAAGGTGATAATCTGAAGTATTGGGAGTTAGGATTTCAGCATATTAATTTGGGGGTGGGGATGGGGGAGGCACACACATTTCAACCTGTAATCCTAGAATCCCAGTAACTTTGGGGAAGTCTCAGAAAGTTTCTGGGCCTCATTCTTCTTATGAGAAAAACAGGAATAATAAATAATACATATATAAGGCCTAGGTTAACTGAAGATCAATAGCAATATTTTAAAGCTGCTATATGGAATAGCAAAGAAAGAAAAGGAATCAAAACAAAAGGAATTTTATCATTTTATCTATTAGATGAGAGTGTCTGTATCTGAACAACTCACTATTTTAGAGCAGGATCTGAGGTTAAAGGTTGGCCAGCAAATAGATTAGAGCAAGGGTGTGAAATATATGAAGAGAACAGAGTAATGAGTTCCTCATTCATGAGGAGTTTCTTTTTAAATGGTGAGGAGAGAGAGAGAGACAGCAAAAGCTAGAGCCAGAAAGAAAATTAGAGCGTTTTGTATGATGGTTCTAGGCCTCCGGTACCACATCAGAAAAACTGTTCATCTCTTACAGGTATGAGAAGAGCTCCCTGAGTGGTAAACCAGCTATATCTGGAAACATGTTAGCTAAGGTAGATTAGCACCATTTATTTGAATGTATGTGCTGTTCTATTTCATATGCATGTTTCTTTTTTATTTGTTTCAAACTTATCTTGCATTATACAAGTACCGAATTCAGGTTTTCTAAATGCCTATATCCACAAATATTCTGCTCCACTCCTAAGTAACTTTCTTTAAAAATATATAGTATTTCTTTCAGCAAGTATAGATGATCTGTTACTGAATTAGCANCACACACACACACACACACACACACCTCTTTACAATAAAATTCTACCCTTAGGGAGAATATATTACTTTCAGTCCCTCTAAACCCACTAATGACCTACTGAGTTTTGATGAATTACATCTTTCATTTCAATAGTAGAACCACTAATTGTGAAAATCAAGCTTGAGCAAGGCAGTACAACAGATACTTCCTAAGACAGAGCCGCCTTACTGATACCTCTGATAGCACATCAGAGCCAGCCCTGTGGATAAATGTGGCCTTAGCCAGGAAAGGATAAATGATAGATGACTTGAAAGAAATAAATGACAGGAGTGTTAAAATGTTTTAGGGCAAGGGACATTCAAATAAATGCTATTGGATGATTTATTTTCCAAAAGGTATTATATTCACTGCTGAAACACACCTACATGTCTGCCAGAAATGTGGCCATAAAAAATCTGTGTATAAAAATTTTACACTGTAGCGAGCTGACCTCAACCTTTTATTTATGAAAGCCACCATCTTAGCCCCAAGAACACATTTTCAAGTTCCTCCTAGGCTTCAACACCTGGATGTCCCACAGCTACCTCAAGCAGAATGTATTAAACATTCAGTTCATTACCTTCTCTCCAAACGTTTAATATTTGAAGTCTCAGTTAATGCATCATTTCAGCAGTTGCCAATGCTATAAACTTCCAAGTTTTCATAATTGCCTTCCTTATCCTCACTCAGCAGCTCTCCAATTCCCATCCAATGCAATAGCAAATATGGAAATTTTTCCCCCTAATTAGGTATCGCACACATCTACCCCTCTTTACCATCTGCATGTGACTCATGTAGTTCAGCTCTTCAACACGTCTCAAGTGCAGTATCTTAGCCCAGGTTTTCGAAACTCAGAGTATAAGGCAAAGCATAAGTGCTAACCTTTGAGTGAGGGGAAAGGAAAAGTGAGTCAGGAAAGAAGAAACAGCAAGTATAGATGATCTGTTACTGAATTAGCACAGCTTCTCAAAGAAATCCAGCCAATTCCTCAGTCCCACAAGGCACAATGAAAGCACTCCTAAGAAGACTCTAATCCTTGGAATTTTAACTTCCCCACATTTCCATCCAGTTGCTGGGTCCCTCTGGATAGCCACCGGAGAAGGTGGAGCCTCCAGGTATCAAATCAATATCCGCATATCACGTACCAGAGTCTATGTTGATCTACTGCAGTAAAGAATGTACATATGGCATAGCCATTGCAATTGGGATTCCAAGTTGATGGTGACCTTGTCATAATCTATCAGGTTATTGCAGAGGCCAGGCAGGGGGATTGAGCAGGAATATAATGGGAACCACTATCTTTGCATTCTTCACCTCTTTAATGAAAGTTCTCACCTCTGCAATCCTTCCTGAATTAAAATGCAATATTGCTTTTGATTCACTATGTTAACCAAGGGATGGAGGCAGTTACAGGGACTTCCACTTGGCCCTTCCTATCCTAATGGACCTTCCACAGATCAGAGAACCAATGAGAGGGTTCTGCTAGCAGCTAAGCATATCTATCCCAATTCTACCTTAAGGGAATGGGGAAATAACCACAGGTTGGATCTGTGGACTCACAGGACCCACCTTGAAGCCAGCAATCCAATTATCGTCTGCCTTCCATAAGCCCCCATTCTAACTAAAGGACTGTAAGGCAACTTCACATCAGATCACAAATTTAATATCTTCAAAAAAGTTTTGGATTCCCCTTTCACTGTTCTCTGGTAAATGGGCACATGCCCTTTTCTGAAGGTTCAGACAAGTATTTACTGGATATACCTGTGGTGGTGCTGTGGGGTCTTTCCTCAAGGGGACTCAGTCCCCCTTTCAATCAGTGTGATCTATGCCTGTGAACTGACTCAGATTTGAAAACTGAATGCGGGGCTTCAATTTTCCATTAGAGCAACTAACTTCTACTTACCAGCTCAATTTTTATTTTTTTTAATTGCATAAATTGAACAATGTTATAGTTAGTGGTTCCTGTATCTCACTCTCAGGAATACCATGATTTATTGGTCTTTGCCACAGAGTCTCGCAGGTAAACAAACCCTAATTGTCATAGTTGATTTGCTACCTTTACTTCCTATTTTGTAATTAAATCCATCTTATCTCTGATGGTGAAGTGCTGTCACTGGGTCCTGACATTCTGGAATCTCAAAGTCATGACAGATAACAGGGAGTTTAATTCCCTGGCATATTTTACTGTCAACCCCTGCCTGCAGAAAACAGCCACCATTAAGTTTCTCTTAAGATTTTGGTGTCCTCCTCTTCAGTGAATTCCTTATTGCCTTAATGAAGAGAGTACCCTCTTACTTGTAGCGGAGGCCCTCCCAGGCACCATAATCAAGTAGTGAATCTTACTTAACAAAGCAGAGTCAAAGGACTCTGACAGTCCAACCTCCCTGAGCCTTCTCTCACAATGCCAGGGGAGCTCTGGAATCTTAACCCAATTTATCCATTTACCCGAATCTTTTTTTGTTTGTTTGTTTCTAATCTACTGTCCTTCCCTTTTCCTACATTTGAATGAAAGACATACTGTTCATTCTACCTGGAGTTCCTTCCCCTCACCAATCTGTCCACATCTGATAGACTCCCACTCTTTAATCAAGGCCCCTGACAAGTGATAGCTTCTCAGTAAAACCTTCTAGGACACCCAGGCAGAAGAAGTCATTTCCTCTTCCTCAGAACTTTGCATAAAAAACGGGTGTTAGACCCAAGTCAAAGTGACATCTACTCA
>NW_017731426.1:3982788-3999577 GCF_001890085.2 Hipposideros armiger | reverse complement strand
AGAGAGAGAGAGAGAGAGAGAGAGAGAGAGAGAGAGAGAGAGAGAGAAAGAGAGAGAGAGACAAGAGAGTGAGAGAGAGAGGTTCTTCAGTCAGTCCTCCAGAAGATCACAACTCAACACCTCTCCTACACTTCACTTCTGCCTTGGGTTTTCAAGTTTCTCACTAACAATTCCATCAAGCATTCAATTTTCTTCTTTGTAGCTGTTATTTATGATCTTACATTATGCTAGTTGCTGTAAGAGTAGTGAAATGAATGGCCAAAATTGAATATAATAAGAATCTCTTATAATCAAGGAGGTTGAAAACATATATGCACATAAATAATTATAAGACAGAAGACACCATAGAGAAAAGCAAATTACAGTGTGTATTGAGGTGAGAAAGAAATCCCACTATGGATGGCAGTGAAGGAGGACCAGGAAGATCGTCCTAAAAGAGCAGTGCTAGAAAAGGGCTTTTAGCAATGAGCAGCAGTTTTGAAAAAGACAGAGAGACAATAAAGGAATTGGGGTTGACTAAAGTTGAATATATTTGTGGAGCAGAGAGACAAAGTTACGTGTTTGAAGCATACAAAAATGCCATTTTTGTAGGTCAAAATTGTATGTTGGGGCTAAATGGTACAAGATCTCAAATGTCACCATAAGGAGTCTGGGGTTATTTTCTTTAAAAATTGGAGACCTTTGAGAGGAGGGCATAAATGTGCTACATTTTGAAGAAGATTGACTTGATAATTACGAGCTCAGGCTAAAAATAGGAAGAACCATTGGGAAGCTCTTGCAAAATTGGGTACCAACCAAGTCCCTAAAGCTCCACCAGGCTCCATGCCATTCAACAACCATCTCCTCTGCCTTGCTCCCATACGTTTTTATTTATTCAACCTCCCTGACCAATTCCTTTGACCTCATCTGCTCTCCCTGTCTAATCAAAGGATTTTTGTCTTTCCATCTGGATAGGCAAAGCCCAGCTCAGCAGGGAGATGGGGTCAGTGAGTCTAAACTTGTAATAACAGCTTTTGGGATGCTTATTCCATTTTACTGTAATATTTGTTTGCATGTCTCCCTCTTTCCCATCTGACCATGCTCTTCTAAAGGGCAGTAATAACGCTTGATATGTGCCTTGGGCCTAGCAGGACACCTGGCAGATACCAGGTGCTTGATAAGTATAAGTTCAGTGAGTAAAACTCTCACCACATCTACTCAGGAATAAAAATACAGCATGGTTTTTCTGTTAATTCTTTCCCTGACCTCCTCCTACTCGACATTCAGAATAGCATGCAGTTTGGGAGCCTATGGCTCAGGATTTCTGGGAAACCAACCTAAGATAGTTTATAATGATCTAAAAGAAATTGTAAAATCCAGCCTCTATGATATTGTTTCATAGAGCCATATTTAGTGCATTTTTCAGGTTTTCCTTTGGACCTGTCATGCACAATTCTGGTCACATATAGGGGCTCAATAAATATGTGTTTATTGATTGATTAGATAAGTATTTCAGAAATATTAATTACCAGTCACTCAGAAACATTTTACACTATTAACTAACCCGTAGTCATTGGACACCTACTATGTGTGACACTGTACTAGGTGCCAAGGAAGCCTTGGATGGTCTGCCGAGAGTGCCAGAATCTTAAAAGAAATTCCTATTGCATCAGCCTATTCATACCACTGGCCAAATAAAACTTGAGAATTGACCTGATGAGGTGAGCTAAAAGTCTCTTACAGCTCATAATTTTCCAAGGCTCATTATACAATTTCACATTAGCGTTTTCAGCTCTTTAGATCAAAAAGTAATAGACCCAAAACAAACTAAGAATATAAGCAACATTTAGGCCACTGTAGGAAGACCCACCCACCCACCTCAGCTAACTGAACCAGAAAGTCTAATTAGTGCTACAATCACTTCGTATTGGAAAGCATTCACTGTACATTAGAACAATCTAATATTAATCAACATTGTACATTAAACCTAGATCATGTTCACTAGGAAGAAAATCATTTTTAATGGAAAGAATTCAGTTTTAATGTTTCATAATGGGCCATTTATTAGTATACAAGATGGTCAGAAGAACTAATTAGAGGCTATTTGAGCAAGTGTAAGATGGTTTTCCCAGGTTGCCAATTGGGATTGCAAATCCCAGAGCAGAATACTTAGATGCAGATATAGTATCAGATTTTACATGCCTGTGGGGTTATGTGAGTGCCCCAAAGCTCAATTTAAATGCCAAGTTGTGAAAATTTGCTTTAGTAAAGCAAGTTTAAGTCACATTTGTCCTTTTGATTTTTATGGAATCTGAGCAGCTAAAAGCCTGCTTAGTTTTTAAAAAATTAGCTCCATGGCATTCTTTCTTTTTCTCTATTTTATGTACTTCAGTGTAAACATTAAAAAGCAAAATCTTGTCTCTTTTTCACACGGTCCAGCATTCATGACAGTAATTACCTGAATTGCTTAATTCCCGCTATCTTACTGTTTGCATGTAAGGCACTTTACCCAAATTTCCTCAATATGAGACTTTCCTAACAGTTTCTTTTTTCAGCAGTTGTGAGGAAGCTGTCTGAGGAGAGGGAGTAATTTTGGAATTTGATAGCGAGGCCCCTGAGGATATGAAAACTCACTCAAAATTCATTGTACAACTGCCTTAGGCAAGTAAGGTATACCCAAGCTATGAACATCTGGCTTGCAACTATTATTTACATAATGAACTCCTTCCCCCCCCCCCTCAGTATTTACCTCAGAATCCTCTTTTCGCTCCCTAGGGGAGTGCTCCAGAATTCAGTGGAGCCATTCTAAAACAATCTAGGCCAGCTGGTGGCCACCATGGCCTTGTCTTCCTTGCTTCCCTCTACAAGACCAGGCACACACTTTGCTCCTCACACTTATCTTTTATGACTTGCACTTTCATTGCTTCTGTCTAAGACTTTATTGTTTTTTTTTCTAAATGTATGAATTTATCCTGTAAGCAACAACAAAACTCTCCTCTTTTCTTCTTCTTCTTTCTTTTTTTACAATTATTTACCAATTACCTCTTTATTTTCTCTGTTTAATTTTTGAATTGAAATTACAACCCATATAAAACAAAAAAAGTATAAAAAACAGGCTTATGATAAACTTATACAAAAGAAATGTGTTTAACTACACTTCAAAAACAAATAAAGAACTAAAGCCAAAATTCTCCCCCAGATTAATCTATAAAAACAATGGGATCTGCAAAGAAAATGTTTGAACATGACAATTTGATTCTGCAGGTGAGCTAGATTAGCAAGTAACAGGACTATCTATCCAAGGCAATTTTCCGCAAGGTGAAAAAGGAGGAACAGGAAATTTGCCCTATCTGACACCAACACTTTTATTAAAACTATATTAGGACAGTGTGGTATTTGCATGGGGTTAGATTAACAGAATAATGGAAAAGAGAGAGACTTAAAATGATCTCACACAAATAATAGGAAGCAGGAATTAGAGATCACTGGGTGGGGTGGGAGGGGAGAGGGAAATAAGTTATTCAATCAGTGGGACTGGGGCAATTGGTTATCTATAAGGAAATTAATTAAATTTAATTCTTAACCCATATCGCATCCAAAAGTCAGTTACTAGTTGTAGATTTAAGACAATATGAAAAGTAACACTATAGAAATTATAGAATAAAATATAGATGATCTTTGCAAACTCAGAGTGCAGAGGATTTCTTAAACAACCATAAAACCTGAACAGCATAAAATAGAAAATAGGTATATCACTACATTAAAACTAAAATCTTGCATTCATCAAAAGATATAAAGAGGGTCGGCCTGTTAGCTCAGGTGGTTAGAGCGTAGGCTCATAACACCAAGGTTGCCGGTTCAATTCCCACATGGGCTAAGGAGCTGTGCCCTCCACAACTAGATTGAAGACAACTACTTGATTTGGAGCAGATGGTTTCTTGAAAAACACACTGTTCTCCAGTAAAATTTCTTTAAAAAAACCAAAAAAGATATAAGGAGTTAAAAAGACACATCACAGAGTGGCAGGTTTTTTTGCTATACATATTTTTAACGAAAGATTTATATGTAGAATCCATAAGAAAAATAAAATTCAACAGAAAAATGAGCATGAACGTGAATGGGCATTTCAGAGCAAAGGCAACACAAATAGCCTTAAGTATATAAAAAGATACCTATCCTCATTGGTAATCAGAAAAACGCAAACTAAACCCCCAGTGAGATATGAATAATTAAGTATGTGAAAATTAAAATGATTATAAATGAAAAATTAAAATTCAATCAAAAACAAAGCAAGCGTGTCTAACACAGTGCTAGTGATAATTTAAATTGTTACAGCCACTTGGAGAAAAAGTGTATCCTGACAATTCTAAGGAAAATTAAAAACTAAAATAAATTTTGAAAAACCACATATGGAGGTTTGATTAAATTCTTGACAAAGGCCTTCTCCCTCTCCAGCCTGTATTTGTTGTTACTTGTGGAAGCTATTTTTAGGGGGGAGGTGGGGAGTTGAAAGGGAGTGGTCATATTTCCAGTTACAAATATGAGGGTAGCTGTATGTGACATCCTCCTTCGTGTGTGTATGTCTGAAAACTTCCTCTGTGTGTCTCCTCTAAGCATGAATTAGCACTGATTGGTTTAAACACCTTTGTGTGTTTCAGCCACTTTCATGCTTTGAATCTTGGGCTTAAATATAGTTGACAGAGGTAGCACTAATTAATTAATGCTACTTTATGTGCATACCTGGAGTAGGATCTCTTTGATATTTATGCAGATTTATGGAAAAATAACCAAATTAATACTGCTCTGACACTTCTTTAATGGGACCAGAGCCTAGTTCTAGACAGAAAAAAGTTACAGTAAACATCGCCTTCAGAAACTATTTTTCTTCAACCAGGGTTGATTTTGATCTGTCTCATAAATACAGGGTTATGTATTTATTTTTTTAATTTAGAAACCTCTTAAAATATGCGATTTAAATGCTAAGGCATTAAAAAACTTTTTTGTTTTTTGCAAAAACAAATCAGAGAGCAAAAAATAGTTGAGCTGTTTTCACTGAATCATAACTTAGCTTGAAATACAAAGTAGAAATCTTTGTCGCCAGCAACTTTTTTTACAGCTAATCTATTGAAGATTACAATCCAAGGAGCAATTCATCCTCCCCTAGGTTCCCATAGGACCTTGATCAAGCTGCCTTCTCATAGGCTTGACTAGGACTAGTAAGAAATCCATCAGGCGGCGTGAGGCTGGGACCGTCCTTCTCAACCCCCATACCACACCCACATCCTAAACCCAAACATCCCACTGTTTTTTATTACTTAGGCAACAAAGTAAGATATACAGTAATAAAAAACAAATATGAAAGCTTCGAGGACCTCAAAAATCATCCGTGAGGATCATGGAAACTTGGGAGACTGGATCCAGTCAAATGGCATAATGTTTCTTTCAGTTTTTTGCTCGACATTCCTTTCTACCCCCAACACACACACACACACTTTGCTTACTCTGAGAACTTAATTAATATTCTTGACCAATTAATTTTAAACAAGAGGTGAAAAAAAAGGCTTCCAGAATGTACAACTTTTTAGTATGATACATTTACATACTATTGACACAAACAGGCAAGATTGAGGTGCCCCAAATAATATCAAGGATAGAGAGATGCATTGGAAAAAACATTCAAAGGGCTTTATAGGTCAAGAGGGGGACATTAAGGGGATGTGACTGATCACTAAGTGGATAATAATACCAGCAGTAGCAGTAGTATCTTGAATTTATGTGGAACTTTCTATTTAATGTCATTTGTGGTAATTTATTAATAATTGAATATAAAGTGTGCCTTGATTTCCTAGCTCTATAAAATACATCTTAAATTCATCCCTGAGGTTCATCTACATTTTTCAACACACCCTCATTGATTTGTGTAGAATAGGCTTCTTAGCAAAAAGAACAGGATAAAGAAATCAAAATTTTATTGTCTACCATGTCCCAAAACACATTATATACATTATTTCATTGAATCCCCACTATAGCCCATGAGTAGTATAGTCCTAATCCCAATTTAAATGGGAAATCAGAGATTTAGAAAGGTAAATTACTTTTTTAACATTTCACAGCTAGAAGGTGGGAGAATCAGTATCTGAATGAACGTCCATCTGGCTTCAAATCCCAGCAAGCTTTCTTTGCCCTGTGCTAAAATCCTCCCTAATGAATGCAGTAGGTAACTGTGAAGAGGTAGAATGAGGAAAAGTTCCTCTATGCCCATTATCTAATTTAGAGGATCACCTTACTGGAGAAAACTAACATCAAACCTCATAGCAGAGCCTGCTAGTAGGGAAATAGGGAAACCTTTTGGGAAACTTCTTGGAATACCAGTCCCTTCAGGTAGTTAGGCAACACGGCCTTGCCTCCTACTACTAAATCATGCACAGCCTAAGCCTTTCACTAAAATGCTGCTGATTGTAAGTGACTTCCGCAGCCAAACAAGCATTTTAGGTCTATTTAATAGATCAATACAGTAATTCGCTGCTGGGCCCCTGGAATCATTTATTTGGACCTGATGTCTTTGTGGTCAGATTGAGGTGTATACATTAGCATGTGCAGTGAATTACACAAATAACTTGCATTGAAAGATGTTAAACCAATTTAGGTTTTGTGAAGGAGGTAGGATTTAACTCATTGCCAAGTGACTGGGATTAAATGGGTCATTATGAAGGCAATGCCTTCAAGGACCATCACAAAGGAAAATAAAGCAAAAGGCCAAAGGATGTACTCTCTCATGTGTAGATGCTTCAAAATTCAACAGAGCAGAGGCTAGAAAGAAAACCTAATATAAGTTGTAGAGTTTTTCTTCTTCTTCTTCTTCTTTTTAATCACTTCTATTTGACAGTGAAAGAGTCTCCCAAGGGAAATAGTAGAGGACCTGTTGCTCAATTCACTTAAACTCAGTGGACAAAACACCAGAGGGGAACAATTTTGCCTTAAGTCCCCAGAGGAACAGGGCCTGTGTGGAACTAATAATAATTTTCCATCTCTAATTTTGATGACACAAAAACCAGAGTTATGTGCTTATTTGATCCAGTGTTGAATTGGATTCTAGCAGCAACATTTCATACCAACTGAAGTCTGTTAATTATGTGTGCTGGGACACCAGCCAAAAGACCATGACAATAGTCTGAAGGGAATAAAATAAAAAGTTTTAACATGGATCCTTCCATCAGAAACAGAGAATTGGCAGAAGAAAATTTTCATTACAGCTGAGGTGTGACTCATTTGTCAGGTGTGGAATAAAAGAGCATTCTCCATAAGAGAAACAAAAGAGAAACTTGTATAAAAAGAGTTAAAGGAAGCCCTGTGCTGACCAATGAATGACTTAAGTGTGCCCATCAGTGTAATGCTGATAACAGTGCAATCATATAAACATTCATTTATTTATTCCATCATTCAACAAACAGTTGTGTTTGTAACCAAGTACTTTGCCAGCTGCTGTCAATTTGAAGAGGAATGAGGCTTCATCCGTGTCTGTAAGATGGAAGGGCAAACTGGGGAAAAGAGATATAAATGGGTGATTATAATGTAAGACCTTGACGCACACTGTTATAGAAACACGGACAAAGAACATATCATGGGGCCATCTTCCTAGAGGACAGGAAACCTGAAATAAATCTTGAGATATGAATAAAAGCCACTGAGAGAGAATAGTATTCATGAACTAGGAGACAGCATGGGCCAAGGGAAAGAAACGAAGGCCAGAGTTGTGTTGGGAACTACACATAGTCCAGTGCTGAAGCAGAAAAAGTGCTGAAGATGCAAAAACTGGGAGAGGCCAAATTCTGAGGGCACTGTTAGTCTTCTCAAACAGCAAGAGCTTCGTTCTGAAGAGCAACAAGGTAAATAGAGGACAGTGGCAGCTGAATAGAGAATGGATTGTAATGTCAACAAAGTGAAGACAGGGTCATCAGTAGGAAGTCTCTTACAATAGTTATGGCAACGGAGGATGAGGGCCTGAGTAAAGAACACCAAGAGTAGAAAACAGAAGACAATCTGAAAAAATACCTGAAGATGAAATGGGTCTAGCCTGATGAATGAATGGATGTGGAGGACAGTGAAAGAGAAGAAATATCTGAAACCTCAGAAATTTAAATGAGAAAGGAGGAGGGAGATAATAAAAGGTAACAACACTTAACCATAGGGCCAGGACATAAGCTAAAAGAAAACATGATAAACCATGTAGAAAGAGAGACTGAGTAACCCTGGTAAATCATGCCATTTCCCTGGGCTAATGTCCTCACTTTTACTTGGAGTACTTGGCTTAAGGCCATCTAATAACATATCCAGGTCTATTATATTTGTTTCCTGGTTTATTGTTTTTTGTTTCTTTTTCTTTTATTTTTTTTTACTAGATATTATATATCCGTATGCTACATATAAAAGTGCCTAGCACATTTTGTTTGCTTGAATGTGACTCTAAATCTGCTAGTACGTACTGTGCCATGCCTTCTCTAAAGTCCAATGCCACGCTAGTTCTATCATGCTATCTTAGGCCCATCATTTCCTTCTCTTTTCTTTATTTTTTTATCAGTATCTCCAACAGACTGAAGACACAACTGAAAGTTTCTATCAAATTTGATCACCCTGTGGCACAATTCTGATATGAACCAGCATTTTCATTACATAAATCTCAATTTTCAGTTCAAACTACCAGTATCTAAGGCATTATTATATTTCCTGCCATTTAGAATCTCTGATTCATTCAGAGTTGACCCGTAAGTATGAATTAGGAAATGATAAAAATCAAAACATAATTTTGGTAGCTATTTGGACAAATGGAACATCAACATGGCCTTTTTATTCTAACTTTTACAAATCTGCCCTGACATATAATATTTTTATTAATTTAACAAGTATTCATTGAACATTATTTTGAGGCCCTTGGATGTTCCTGTCAGATGAAAAAAACGGCAAAAATTCCTGCTGTTATGGAACTTCAACTAAAGGGAAATGTTCAATTAAATGTGTGTGTGTGTGTGTGTGTGTGTGTGTGTGTGTGTGTGTGTATGGAGGGATAGATAGATAGATAACAGATGATAGATTAAAAACAACAACAACAACAACAACAAAAACTTAGAGTAAGGGATATTGGACTGAGAAAGTTCCTGGGATGTGGAACTTGCAGTGGTAAAATCAGGAAAGTCCCAGTTAAACCAGGACAAGTTGGTTGCCCTAGAGTGTGGAGTGAGGGCACAGTAAGCAATTTTAAAGAAGTTCAGTGTAGGTCTAATTGAGAAGATAGCATCTGAGCAAAGTCTTGATGGAGGGGAAGAAGCTGGACTTGGGGATGTCTGGGGGAAAAGCATTCTAGGCAGAGGAAAGAGCTTAGGAAAAGCCCTATAGTGGGGACATGTTTGGTGTGTATGGACATAGTGAAAATATATATCACAGATAGACTATGCCTATAAGGCAAGAAAATTAAAGGAGCGTGGTCTGAGTCAGAAGAGCAGTGTTCAAATCCAAGATCTTCTACTTCTTAATACTCTGAAACTGGACCACTCCAAACTCTCTAGGGTAATAATTGTACATTATGAGATATATAAAAACAGTAGGTTTAAGGCCAGCCGAGTGGCTCATTGGTTAAGAGTTGGCTTGGGAATGCTAGCTCTGAGCAGCAGGGCTGTCGGTTTAGATCCCACATGGGCTTGACACTGCGCCCTCTACAGCTAAGATAGTGAACAACAGCTCAACCTGGAGCTGGGCTGCCATGAGTCGCCAGCGATGTTGTAGGCTGCAGTGGGCTGCAGGGGGCTGCTGTGAGATACCATGAGTGGCTGGCAGCCAGTGTGAGCTGCCAAGAGCTGCTGTGAGTGGCCATCCAGTGGCCGATGACCTATCTGCCTCACCCGGGAAGAGTGCAATGATAACAATACCAACATGGGCCAGTGAAGCAACATCCTCCACTAGACTGAAGAACAAAAGGACAGCAACTTATCTGTTCCCTCCTCCAATTCCCCAATAAAAATCTTTTAAAAAATCTAAAAACAGAAACAAAACCAAAAAAACAGTAGGTTTAAATGGTTAGTGAATGGATAAAATTGTATTATTTGTGCTGATCAGCAAACTAGAACTTGGACCCCCAAATTCATTGTAGCTGTTCTTTAATATCCTTTGAGTCATTTAGACTTCATCAATATAAATGAACCCAACATAAATCCAACATGAAATCAATCAACATAATTTTTCTTCTACGTATTTCTGTCTTTCGCGATAACAATAGAATATGGGTGACGAAATCCTAGCACATTTCATAAATATTTGGCATGACCAGATTAACCCCAGCTTTACCTAATCTGTACCAACACTAAATCAGCATTTCACACACAAACACACACACACACACACACACACACACACACACACACACACACCAGAAACTTGCATTTTCTCATAATTTTAGTTCTTGTTGACAGCTTATCTGGATAATTCAGTGAAAAAAATCTTTAGCTGAAGAGGGCTTTAAATGAATTCGTTAGAACTACTGTTTCAGCAAACCATGCAATTATATTAACTTTCATATTTATTTTGCATATTGTGAGTAGCATTTACCTGTTCAGTTAGAGTGAATACTTCTAATAAAGCCATATTTACAGGGCTCCAAATATTTCCTCCCTGGTCATTTTCTACTCTAGGGTATATTTTGGCCTAACATATACCAAATCACAACAGAAGTCCCTTTCTTTTCATTTTTACCACATCCTAAGCAATTCCTCCAAGGACTTCCTCCGAGTTATCTGCAGATGGGAAAGGCAATTCACAATGCAATAAAATTTATAGCTCATAAAATTATGAATAAGCCAAACGTTAAAAAAGAAAAGTTAAACTAGGTTTAAAATGATTTTTATAATATCAACCACATGAATTGACACCAAAAATGAATTGCAAATGTAAGGGAATGCAACAACTAAATGCTCTGTGCTCTCTGGGTGTTAAATGGAGACTGTCAGCACAGCACAAAAAAGATTCAGGAAATAGTCATTGATTTCTCTCAGTAGAGGTGGCCAAAGTAAGGTCCAAAGTAGATTTTTTTTTTAAGCAGATTAACTGGGTATGAGTATAAGTACACAAGCCAAAAAAAGGAGGTGTTTGGAAATTAGATGATAAAGTGAGTCAACCCAAATCTTCCGTGTGATTTTTGTTGTTGTTGTTGTTAAAAAGAATAAAAATACAGGCAAAAAAATGAATAAAACAATCCAAACTTTACTTTCTTTCAGTAGCAGAAGTCTTTTTTCTTTCTTTAAAGAAAAATATTAGAATACCTAGCAACATTAGAATACCCTCAATTTCCCACCTCACCTACCTACTTACCATGGGTACCCCTTGGACACAATGACATTAGGATCTAGAAGGGTGATTGATGAAAACAGATATTATAAATATCTAATCCAATTCTCAAGTCCCCCACAGAGTTGTGTTTTTGGTGATCTTTTCTTACTATACACACTTTTCCTGGATGACCTCATCTATTTATTCTATTGGTTGTAGTCATTATACATTGATGATTCCCAAATCAACATCATTATGGGTCAGACTCTTGTGCCCCAGGCCTATATTTCTATCAATATCTGAATGTTTCTCAGCCACTTCAGTCAAATGCCTAAATTCAAGCTAAATATCTGACCCCAATCTTTTTTCTTCTGTATTCTCCACCCCAGTTAAACATCATTCATGCGAATGTGTGTGGGTACTGGGGGGAGAGGGATAAAGTAACCTTTTATACATCCTTCTGGAGCCAATATCCTTGGCCCATTCCAACCAAATCAGCATATTAAGGCATCAATACCTATGACATGTCTACTGAGTTTACCTCTTTCTGCCCATTTCCAGTATTACTTTCTCTCAGGACCATTGCCAGCCTTCTGTTTACTTTGCTCTATATAGCTGGAGACTGACCTCTGGAAACTGACCTCTGGAAACTGATTCTGAAACTCCCTTACCAAATGGCTTTTACTTCAATTTGATTTATGGGGCAGTGGGGTGGGGGTTAGGTTATTTCCAGCCACACAGGAACCCAAATATTCCATGTTTATCAGGCTGCAAGGTTTTGCTCAGACTGTTAATCTAAATAGAATTCACTTTTTCACCTTTCTTCAGGGCCCACTCAAGTATCATTGGAATGTCCCCCTCACCTCAGGGGAAATAATCCCTCCCTCTCACACAGGTATCAAGTAACATGCTCTGAGCACTATAAAGACATCTTCAGTATAGCACTTACTGTGCCGATCAAATTGGCCCCTCATCAAAAATATCAGTATCTTGTTTATTCTATCACATAGATACATTTTATTTCTTATCTAATTTGAATGCTCAGTTCTTCCTAAATCTACCAGGCAATCCCACCCTTACTACCACTCCCATTTTTTTCCTACATTCCCAAATAAATCTGACCAGATGTCTTGTTTTGCCTTTGTTTTACTCTCCCCACCCTCCTTGAATGGCTTCAACTACTCATGATTTCCTCTCGTATCAGTAAACCCATGACTCTTAATCTATAGCTTTGGTGCAGGTGTGTCTCTTCAACTTCAGATATGAATATTCTGGACATCTCTTTCTGTATGTCACACAGGCGTCTCAAAAGCAATATATCAAAACAGTTCATTCTCTCTGTTACCCCCATCAAGTTCCTCCTGCAAACACCCTCCACTAACCTGTGTCTCGGGGATTAATGCTGTGAAATTTCTCCGGCCAGAAACCTGGGAGTCAAGATTGATTTCCCCTCCCCTGTCACAGATATTTAAATCAGCCAGAAATTTTTATAAATTTCCCTCCTTAATGACCCTCTAATCTGTACTGCTTTCTATCCTCATTAAAATACCCATAAACAGGTTCTTATGACTTATCACCCAGATTACTTCTATACTAGCCAGTTTCTATGGCCTCTTGTCCATTTTCCCCATTGCTGCCTGAAAAATCCTCCTTATTGCTCTCTAAAATATAGTTCTGACTCCATCAGTCCACAGGTGGAAACTTTTGATGGCTTTCTACTGAGTTCAGAATAAAATCTAAACTATTATGACACAAGACTCTCCACAATTTTGCCCCATCTAACTCGTCTCTCTCACCACTCTTTCCCTTTACATTGTGCTCTAGTATTACCAAAATATTTGTAGTTCTCAGCACTCTATTTGTTTTCACATATCATTGCCTGTGGCCTACTTCCTTTTTTAAAAATGCACCTTCATTCTTTCTTGGCCTGGATAACCCTTTGCTCCTCATCAAGATTTCACTCAGGCAGTACCTCCTCCAGAAATTCTTTTTGTACAGTCATTATGGTGCACTTCATCTGTTGACTCATAGTGCCCCGTGTGTACTTCTATGGGTACAAAGGTCACTGTTTTCTAATTATATTTTTATTTCGGTCTCTACCATCAGACTATGAATCCCTTGAAATCCAAAATCTGTGTCTTTTTCTCTGGGTCCTCTCTACTTATCACAGTTTTCTAGCACACAAAAAATAAATATTTCTTGAATGAATAAAGTAGTTTATGTGTATATATGGCATATTTAAAATACATAATATATTTTTTGGAGGGAAGTTAAAGATCAGACCTTATTCACCTATTCACCTTTGGTGCCAGTCTATTTTTTTTTTTTTTCATTTTTAGCTGAGCCATCCTGCCACCTGATGGCAGCTCAGCTCAGGCCAGGAATCGAACAAGCAACCCTGTTGCTCAGAGCTCGCACTCTTGAGCCAGCTCTTAACCAACTGAGCCACTTAGCCAGCCCAGACCTTATTCACCTTTGAATCTCTTACATTGAGCAGATGCCTTACATGTAAGTGTTCAATAAATGTTGAATTTTTATTGGTCCCAAATAGTCTAGATTGAGTGATTTGGTGCCTGAGTTCATTGAAAAACCATGCCAACTTTCCGTTCCTCTTGTCCTATGCCAAACTGTCGAGTAAGTTCATCTGTCATTTGAGGATCTATATTGGGCAGAGTAATGTGAAAAGCTTAAAAAGACTGGTCTTTGTTGTCCTGGAATTTTACAATCTAAATATATACGTAGAGACACAGCATAAATTTAACGTCAGACTCCATCATATGGACAAAACAGACAGGATCTTACTGGTCCTATAAAATAGTTCACCACTTCCCCTGCCCTCCATGGATTCACAGATAACATTGTTCCCATTTGATTATGCTGTTTTACAATAAAAAAAAATTTTCTAAAATCCAAGTCAAGCACCAGGAAATGAGTCAGAAAAAGGTAGCTCACCCTCTGATAACTCACTCTAATTTCCTCATTAGTGAAAACGATATCATCATAAAGAATATCTGCCAACAATCTGATATAAAAATGTACATGCATCATGAAAAATAATTGCTGTTCAATTACTACTGAATTGTAAAGCTTTCGTACAGGTGCAATAATGCAAGAAGAGCCTTGAAAGTATGAAAAACTGCTTAGCTTAGGTAATTACATGTGTTTGAATGAAGTCCCCAGAATAAAATTTGCAGAGTTTGAAGAAACAGTAAAATCAGAACCAAAGTGCTATTTATAACTATATACTTTTAAATTTTGTGTTTTTCCTCCAATATAAATTTTGACAGCCCAGGCATAATTTTTTAACTCTGGGGTCTGGGGAGGGAGAACAATACCATAGCTCGTCCTCTGCTTTCTACCTTCCCCACCTCTCAAATTGGATCTGCAGTACTAGAGACAGTACTACAAAGATAGAAATCTAGCCATAACTGTGGTAATTGCATCTTTTAAAATAGTTCAATCTTACTTACACTGTCTGCATAGTTTACATATATGAAAAGCAGAATTTATAGGAAGGCAATTCTATTACTACTGTGAAAAGGATATAATTCTTGTAAATTTCCAGTGTCTTTAGCAAGGGAAATAAGAATCAGAGAACTAGAAAGGGATTTAAATGTCATCTAATGCAAAGCCCTTAGTTACTGTATAAGAAAACTGAGGTCCTAAATATTTATTAAGTTCATTGCACAAAGTATATAGATAAGAGAAGAACTAGGTCTAGAAGCATTTCTACAATATTATGGATTTGATTAAGCATAAGCTCTGTTGGTTCAGACGAACTTCTAATTTTCAAGATACCCAACCTTAAAAACTCTAAGACAGATGTTTACCTGACTACAATGTTATAGAAATAAAATTGGACTGGCAGCAAAGGGGCATAAATTTTATTGCAGCATAAGCTATTCACTAGTTAAGTTAGCTTAGACCAGTCACTTCACCTCTCAGACCTTCAGTTGTAAAATACTGTAAAACAAGGAGTTTGGTCAAAATGCCTTCTTTCAGGCCTAAAATTGTATCATTCTGAAATTAATTGATGGTCTAAAATCAAAATTTTTTTAAATCAAGGGCCACCATTCTACCTGTGTACCAGCATCTTCAGTCCTCCCTCCCTTTATGATATGATGCCTTCCTTAAGGAAGGCATCATCATTCCTTCAAACATGTCTGTTAACTTATGGTCAAGCTCATGCTCTAAGGAAATAATTGGTTTAAAAGTGAGGGCCTCAACATTCATCAACATTTTAAGTTTTTAAGGCTAGTGCTTTAGAGGTTAATTATGTCCACCTATGTATCTTCCCTAAAACGTGTGCAGGCAAAACCCAAATCTGAGATGAAAGACAAGGAAGCAGTTTTACCTCCACATTAACACAGCACACGATCCAACGGCTTATGCTTTTCTTTTATGAAAATAGAGTCCAGTGCCAAAACCACAGCCAAACTGTTTCGTTTACTTTAAGCAATAAAAAAGTGACTCAAACTTCATATTAAAATTGAATTAGATTAGTCTTTTGGAATTAATTTCAGAATAACTAAAAAATCCATTTTCCTGTTTTCATAAAAACTCTAGCTTTTTCTAAAAAAAAAAGCTTATTGTTCCACAGTTTGTTTAGCATTGGCTATGGTCTCCTACAGCATCCTCTAGCTGCTTTGCCTAGGAACAGCATGGTGTCCCCATAAATTCTCATGAAATCTGAATGGTACTTAGTAGAGGTGATTAAGTGGTAATGTCCTAAGCTGCCTTGGCCTTGATAATGCTTAACATTGTTACACAAAGTGTCATTGGAGGTTATGCTTCACCTCCACTCAAAGAAAGAAGTAACTCTTCCCTCACACACACAAGAGGAAATTTGATGTCCCTCTTTCATCACCTATTTGCTATGCCATAGGGGTCTCAAACTCAGTATGTCAAATAGGAAAGTACTCTTCCTTCGAGATCTGTTCCTTTGTATTGGATAGCACAACTACCCACTGAGATGTCCGTGCTAGAAACATGCACATAATCCTTGATGCCCTCCCTCACTTCCTCATGCCACACATCCAATTAGTCCTAAAAATTCTGCCTCCAATTTTCTACCAAACCCTGGTACATCTTTTTTCCATGAATTTTTGAGTAGATTACTACACTAGTACTCTAGGTGATGGTGGCAGTAAAGTAAGCGGCTAAGGATTATTGAGTCTTGTCAATAGCTCCTAACTGGTGCTCATACTTCTGATCTTGAATACAAAAAAATGATTTGTTATGAAAGATTTTAGTCCTTTATACCCTGCTTTATCATAGAAATTCATTCTATTTGGATGGGCCCAGCATATAAAAGAGGAATGACTTCAAAAACCAATCAAAATTCTGTCTTCTGAAGCCATTTGTGATCTGTTTGTTTTTTCTTTTCTTTTCAGCTTCATCATTCATTTCTCCCCCTTTCCATGAAGCTCCCTGATCTAGGCCTTTTAAATCGTCTCCTTGAACCAGTAAAAACTACTTGTTTAGGTGCTTCAAGAAT
>NW_017731426.1:3979170-3980658 GCF_001890085.2 Hipposideros armiger | reverse complement strand
CTTATAACATTATCTACCAAAGGGGTAGAAAATGTATTGCACAGTAATTGCATACAACTATATAATTTAAATATTTAAAACCTAATAAAAAATAGTCATGGAGGGAAAACTATCAAAAGAAATGCTCCCCAAAGTTTCACTGTTTATTTTTCTCTTTTATATCTATTTTTAGATATTTCCCAAATAGTTTCTAATGTACATACATTGCTTCTATAATGGAGGAAAAATATCACTTGATTGAGGGATGTAGAGGCAGAAGGGAGAGGGACAGAGAATAAGCCTGGGGGTGGAGAGAGTTGCACAAAACTAAAGTATGTGGAAGTTCTCGCTGGAGCTCAAACTTGTTAATAAAGATGATTAACATTCAATGTTCCCTGCCAAGCGTTATTCTTAAGTGGAGCTGGTATTTGTCCTTCAATCTCACTCTGAGCTTGGTATTGAGACATACCAGTAAGAAAAAGGTGTTTACTCTATTGCTTCAACTCTACTCAGCAAATTCTGTTACTCTTCCTAACTCAACCACCTCCAAACCACAGGTTCCCACCTGGATGTGGCCTGTTCTTGGGCAAAGATACACAAAAGAACCAAACAATTCAAACACAACCATCGTCTTGCCCCACCCTACTGTGATGGTGAAATAACACTCCAGGGGTTCTTTGTTAGGCACTGGCTAAATCTGTCAGCAGGTGGCTGGAGAAAGACTGTCTCTTGCATCTGGGACAAACATAAAGTATCACTTAGGATTTCTATAAGCCACAGAAACCAAACATGGCTAACTTAATCAAATCAAAGTTGACTGGAAATTGAGTCCTTTACAGAAGGAAAAACTACCCTGTCTCATGGAGGATAAGAACCAAGGAGACATTGAGTTTTCCATCTGCGTATCAGGGGTGATCCCTTTTTGGGCACTGCCACCTGAATGACTCAACTTCCACTAGGTCCAGTCATGAGTCTTCCACTCATGATTAAAATTGCTGAGGAGAAAAAGGACCAGACTCTCTCTGGCCGTGTGCTGATATCCTTGGTCAGAAGAAAAGAGATACCCTGATTAACAGCCCCATCAGGATCTCATGTCATAGATGGAACTCATTCCTCAAAGGTAGGATGACCACATGTTGGGGTTTGCCCTAGACAGTCCCAATTTACAACTGTTTTTCAGGAATAACTATAAATGGCATCACTTTCACTCACAAAAGTGTCCAAGTTTGGATAATAAATTGCATTATCACTCTACACAAAGGAAAAATAGGGCATTGTTACCAAAGAAGGGGGGGAAGTAACGCTGAGCAGATGAAAATAGCTACCAGGACAATGAGACTATTAGCAGGGGTCAAAACAAAGTGTTTTGCTCCCAATCTTTCAGGTCAAAAGATAAGAATCAGAGTCAAAAGCCCTTATCAGTCTTTTGCTTCTGACTCCAACATGAAAATAACATTCCTGTCCTCACTCCCTATGTGTTGAATTATTATGACTTTGACCCAATAGTTC
>NW_017731426.1:3964811-3978471 GCF_001890085.2 Hipposideros armiger | reverse complement strand
ATAATTTTGGAGGAAGAGCCTAATTTAGCCTCTAAGTAATTAGACAAATCAGATTTGGCTACACTGGGCTACCATGAACATTTAAATACTCATGTCTCCTCTCCCATATCCTCTATCTTCAACATGAACACCGTTAATGTGCAAAAAACCTTAAGAAACTTTAGCATGGAGTTGTGAAATTCAAAGCAAAGATCTTATTTATTTTTTCATTAGCGAGGTGGGGTGTAAAAAAAAAATCACCAAGTTCAAACCACTAATATAAGTTGTATTCAAAGAGGGTAGTCATGTCTGTTATAGACTCTAAAATCACTGAGGAGAAAGTACCCTTAAATCATGGCATTGAGAAGGAGAAAACTATAAGACATATTGGTTACTTCTATTTATCATACTCTATGAAAAAAAATTGGGCTGGAATCTGTTTGCTTCTGGTGGAGCTGTGTGAGAGGTTCACTTTCTTTGAAGTCATCTGCAATATGATTCCCTTTTGCACTGTCAAGCCTGGCTATTGCAATTACCAAGCAGCCATTCTGAACTTGTGTTTTATTGGAACTTCAAGACTCACCCCTGTGTTTGCAGGATGGTTTGCTGATGTCTGTCTAGGAAGAAACAAACTGGTATATATTTGCTTATTTCTACACTTCCTAGGTGAGTGTCCTCCTCTGACTGGATTGTTTTGCAAAGATTTTTGTTAGAATTTTTAGTTTATTATTATTTCTACTTGTTCTTGTGTAAAATGCAATAAATGAAGTAAGAATGTTATTTCAATTTATTTCATCTTCTGTATTAATTGAGGGGTGCTAGTAAATGTGTGTGTTAGAGGATGCTTTCAAATCTATAGTTTTGCACTGATTATATTTTAGAATACTTTACATTTCTGTCTTCTGTTTTCCTTAGAATGCCCTCCTTTCACCCTTCCTACCCCAAGACCAAATTCATGACAAATGCTATGTGAAACATGAAATTCATTTGCTTCACAACTAAGATGAAGTGTGCTAAAAAGGTTTTGAAGTTCATGTAGAATAATTGAGGAATGTTTTCATCCAGTGGTGGTCTTTTAATAATTAAGATTGCATATGAAGACATGCTTTCTATATTGTGAACTATGACTATATGCTAAAAAATGAATGAACTCAAGACTACACTGTGCTTCTTTACATAGAGAATAATACATATGTCTAGGAAAGTTTGGGAATGAAATGATTACAAGAAATGTTGGGGAAATACCAAGATGGATAAGGTATAGAGAGCAAGTTGATTAATAGCCTAGAAGTTTAGGCCGAAAAGTTCAAGTTGTTCTTCTAGACAATAAAGAGTCACAAAAAATATGATGAAAACATTTGGGAAATACTTTTCTTCAATAAATAGGATGAGCAACCACAGTGAGAGGTTAAATCCAGACCAGAAAATCTCAGGATGATGGTCTAAGCAATGGAGAAGTGTCAATCCAGGGAAGAATATGTGAAAACCATAAAAATTAAGCAACTAAATAAGGACACAAATATGATGGAGGAAAAAAATCAGCTCCAAGCTTCTGAGCTGAAGAACTTAGGAAAGTAGTGTACTGCTCATCAATATGGAGAAGTACAGCAAAAATGCAGCTCTGGGGGACAGACAGGGAGATACCTGAGGAAGGGACGGTATTAGGTAGTCAACATATTACGCAATTTCAGGCAGCGGGTAAATTACCATTCACTGAATTGATTAGAGTGTGATACAAACTTGTAAGCTTCTTCATTGCTTCAGTTCTTTGAAATAAAAACCAAGTCACTGCCTGGCAAATATTCATTGAACATTCAACAAATATTTCTCATTGACTACTCTGTCCCAGGCATTGTTCTAGGATCTGGGAATGCAACAGAGAAGAAAGCAGTCTCTTCTCTGCTGAAGTGGACTTTCTGGTACAGAGAGAAAATAAGTAAATAGATACTGTGTCAGATGCTAATGAGTGTCATGATGAAGAGAATGCTGGGTAAGTGGACAGGACGGACTAGAGTGACAATGTTGCTATTCTGTATCAGGGGATGTTTTCTGATAAGGAGACATTTAAGCAAGGGCCTGGGTGATCTATTCTTTTTAACTTGGTAACAAGCCATATCAGTAGTACTTGGTAACTTCTTAACAAGGTGATTTCTATTAGTCTAAATTCCTGTGTAAATCAACAGACTAGGACTGAAGTTCAAATTTTGTAACTTGGCAAACAAAACACCTTAATCAAACTCCATGTCCATTCATTTTTTATAAAATAAAAGTTATTTCATTGTGTCTTTCACTCACAGCTTCCATCAATTTTCATCCAGTCACTAAGTATCAGAGGTTTTATCAAAAACGTGTCTTCTGTATGAATGGCTAAAACCTTAGCTCAAAAAGGCAGCTTTTTTTTTTTCTTGACTATCCCAATGGCCTACTTACTGGGCTCAGTCATCAATGTGACTCCAGTCCATACATCTTTCTACCAAATTGACTTCCCGAAAGAATAAATCTATGTATTGGCTCCTTTATCTAAAAAATAAAACCCAATTTCATACATCAGAACCTTCACAATTTGTCCCAAATTTCCCTCTCCAGATTTCCATCTCAATGTACAACCTCAACCATAGAAAACTTCTCCTTGCCTATTTCCCTACTTTTCTCATCTTCTATGTGCTCTTTCCTGTGCCTGAAATTGTTAACCTTCCTTTATCTCTCCACCCCATAGCCAAGACTTGAAACCACCTGCTTTTCCTTCAAGACCCGTGTAGTGCTTGCTGCTCACTTCTCTGTACTCAGTAACACTAATCTCATACCTCTATGATTGTATTTACATCATAATATAACTATCCACCTGCATGTCTGCCTTCCCTTGGACTCATTAGCTCCTCAAGACAAGGGCCAGTGGGCCCCCACCACCTAACAGGGGATATGACACATTCTGGTGCCTTACACAGGGCTATCAAGTCCAAGTGTGCTGACTGTGCACTGCACAATAGCACACATCAAAAGACACTTTTAAAATCATAGATGTTATAGGTTTGTGTTTTTATTACATCAATTTTATAGCAGGTAGAAATAAAGGTTTGATCTAATGAAATCAGTATATTATGACATGTTCTCAAAAGATGGGCGCAAAGTACCTTTCTAACTTACATAATGGTACCACTAAAAGTGTTGTCTTTAAATAAATGGTTGCAGAGAAGAAACTCCTCTACCCATCCTCTTTGTATAACCTTAGCCCAGCCAGACATCACCCTTCTAGAGATGAGCACCGAGTGGCTGAGAGAGTAGCTTGTTTTATGTCTGGCTAACCCCAATAAGAAACACTACAAACTCAATAATTTAAAGGGTCTACCCTCATGGTAAATCAATCTGTTACCAAATCACTATTGCATGTATATATTCCTCACATTGTGAAAGTCACTGTAAGAGAGACAGAAACATTAGATAATTTTTTTTGCCTTTAAGGAGTTTGTAGTCTAATTGAGAAAACTAACCATATAAAAATTTATACCAAAAATAGGAATACTAAATTAACAAAATGGAGGACAAAAACTAACACGGAGAAGCCATTTTCGCTAACCAAACTGACAAAAAAAAAATTGATGATTTGACCCGTTGACAGACATTCCAAGAAAAGGGAGATTACATCTGAGTTACTTGGTAACACTGGGCAAATCACTTAACCTTACTGAACTTGTTTCTTTTATTTCTTTTTTGTTCTTTCTTTCCTTTTTGGCAAAATCAGAATAAGAAAATCTATCTTTTGACATCACAAAGTTTTTCCAAGAGGAAACAATACAGACTATAAAGAGCTTAGCAAAAGTATGGAACTGAATCATAATTTCTATTAGACAACAGAAGTCTCCAGGTGTGGTCCCTCTGAAGAATGCTCAATCCTCCATTATCACTATCTGTCTTCCCCTCCTGCAGCCATGGACTGCCTCACACAGCTCACACCCCTCTCTCCAGCTTTCTTACCTCAGTGCAAGGCAAAGGAGGCTCCAACCCACTGCTTGAAAAATGGAGAAATAAGAGGGCATTAAAAGGAGAAGAGAAGTAGAAAAGGCTAAGAGAGGCTATGTTCTCCTCTAAGTACAATAATATTATTCTTAAAATGTTTTATTTAACAGGCTTCTGAGATGTCTGAGATCATCACGTTTTCTATCACTTGATTTATGAAGAACAAATAACCCTTGCTAGCAGTGGTTTTCTCTGAGAGGGGGGATTACAGACATCTTTAGTTTCTTACATGATGTACTTCTAAATTGTTTTAATTTTGTTAAAATGGGCATGATTTTCTTATACATTCTGAGAAAAAAAGATAATTCAGGCTTGAAGGGGAGGGAACTAGGATCCTGGGTTAGATAAAATACATGCTGAAGAAAATGTTCACATTTAGAAAAAATCATGCTGTCTCCAGAATTGCAATGCTTAACCCACATTTTAATAAGACAATCACATAATGATGCTACTTTCAGGGGAAAAACCTTACCTGTGATTTGATTTGGTGATTCAGTTGGTTTATGCCATATTTATTCTCCTTTTTTCTCTGTCTACGGGCACTGCTTTGTTATCTATGGCTGCTTTTCCCTTGGAAGATTTCTATATAGGTACTCACTACGTGATCAACAGCGGGGCGGAACAGGCTGTTGTACACAGCACTGTTGGCTATCTGTCTTGGCACGGGAGGACTAAGAGCCATCGTTTGCCCATTGGGTGCTTACAGCCTTCAGAAGATTGGATCACAGAATCAAACATCTTTTGTTAACTGGTAAGGGACACTGGTTGGGGGAGAAACAAGTTTGATGACATTCCTTTTCCCTTTGGGACTTCTCATTGTTTACTCTCTGGTCCCATTTTGATGGTGGTAATTCAGTCTTCTTTATTGATTGGGATGGGTAATGGACCATATGGCGACACCTGTGACAATGACTCAGTCAGTAGCCATGGGAGCCTATGAGTCAGGTAAAGACCAACACAACTTACCAGCACCTTCTGGAAATACATTGATAAATTTAAACTCCAAGTAAATAAGTGTGAAATGGCTTCTCATATTGAATGTGGCTTTGGAGCCAAACGGGCCTGGGTGGAAGTCTAAACTCAACACAAGCTGCCTGATCCTGACCAAGTCATTTATTTTCTATTAGCTTCAGTGTGATCATTTCTGAAAGGTTATAATAATGCCTCTTCTTGGGATTTATTACAGGTAATAATATGTATAGAGTTGGCAGGGAAGCTGGCACAAAGTAGGTGATCAATAAGTGGTAACTTATTGGTAGTTATTATATTGGAGTAGACCAATTTGGCAGGGATTATACATTCACAGGGCAAAGCGAAGAGAAGATGAAAAGGATAGAAGACGTGGTTAAAATTTGTTAAAACATTAACTGGCACTTGTTTCACATCCACTTCAGTCCCACCATCTGAGAGTTTATATTCCCTGAAAACCAAACCACCTTTCTGTGAATCTTTGCCTCTCCCAATGAGTTCTTATACAGTTCTATGTGGTTTTAAGGAACCAGTTTTTATTATCAAATACAAATTTTAAAAAATTGAAATTTTGACCTTAAGGTAGAGCATCTCAGCATTTAATAGAGAATTTTCTTGTTTTTATTGTTATTCATCAGTGGATGTCAAACAGATCTGCGATACATTAACTCTTTTGTTCCCTTTTCTGTGAAATGGGTTGCCAACATTTCTCCAAAATATTCTTTCCAACATTAGCAATGGATAACAGTAGCGACAGATAAAAGCAATGCGCAGAGAGCATCAGACAAAATGTTTGAAGAAAACTCATGTTAAATCAAATGAAGAAATATTAGAATAAATGTTGTCTAGCTATATGCAGCTATCCAAGACGGTTTCTTTTCCTCTTTCCTTCCCTTTTTTCCTCCCTCCCTGCCCCCTCTCTTTCTCTGATTATATTAATATTACAAAGACTCAGGCCTATTTTGGATTAAGTCCAAATGTCAGAGAATAATGCAGTTTCACCAAAGGTGGAAAGGACTCTACTTCTTTATAGCAAATTCTGCCTCCTTGACCTGCCCAAAGGAGAAAGAAAAATCCTTTTTTATTCTATTCGGAAGTTTTAATCCTTAATTAGCAACATCATTTTGATTAAATAAGACTCTGGAGGATTAAGACTGGAGAGCAATCAGTTGTTCTGAAAGATAGCTCTGGAGAATTTATTGTACTGTGGTCTTAGTCATTCAGAGTTGTGTTTAATCAAAGTGACATTTCTCAGTGTTGATTACAAAGGAGACATTATATGAATGAAATATTTCCTTTGGGCAATGGAGGGGACTCCCAATGGGTTTGTGCTTTAGGACTTTGTAAAGGGAGAAGAGGAGAGGGCTGAAAATGAATTTCTACAGCTGTGAGGAGACAGACCAAATTTAGGATAAACACATTTCCATTTGGTTACCTATTATTTCCTAACTTCATTAAAATCTCCAATAAGAAGAACCATGCAGTATTTTTAAAACCTAAAGTTTAAGCACCTAGAAATGTGTATGAAGAATCAGGATGTTACTCTTTAATGTGGAAAAGGATTATTTGAATGGTAAGCTCCTTAAAGGCTGAATCCGTTTGTTTCCTCTTTCCTTAGAAAAATGTTCAGTTTAAACAGTAAACTACAGGAAAGCTTCTATGAACAGCTGCTTGTGGCAGTTTGTAGAAATGAATGGTAACTCTATTCCTGTACATACTGCAGGGGTTGGTGGCAAGACTGAAAGAGACCCCACTGGGCATCCAGAGAGCTGGCAGGATCCTGGCTCTGTCACTTAGGAGTTTTATGATCTTCAGCAAGTGCCTTAACCTCTGAGTCTCAGGTCCTTCGTCTACAAAATGGAAATATCTTGGAGGGCTGTTGTATAGCTTATGCATAAAGTATCTTAGCACATTACAGAGAATTAAATTAGGATGGTTATTACTATTATTATTAAATGACATTGGCTAAAATCATTGTCTAAATTCTGGAAAAGAGGGTATTTGTTTAACAGGAGGCTATCTTTAAAATGGGCAGCCCACTCTTTTATAATCTATTTCTCCAAGTGAAAAATGCCTCTAGAAATTACAAACTTGGTTAATATAATGAATTTCAGGAGTGTCTTTAAAAAACAACATACCAGTTGAAGGCCATATCCAATTCTATTTTCAGCACAGATGTCAGATGTTTACAGTTACAGGACCTTTAATGAGATGTGTCACTGTACCTACCACCTAAAGCTTCCCAACGATCATGTTAAATGCTGTAGAATGGAAGTTTCAGGCATTGAAAGCACCACTTCCGAGTAGAGCTGCCAAATGTAGGTGAGAAAACCACTCCCAGCCAACATTACCATCTGGTACTGGATCTTCCTCAACGATGTACCTCATTGAAAGACTAAAGCTAAACTCCCAGAAATCAAGAGGTATAATAATCTGCCAACATCCCCATGCCATTATCCAGATCAGAGCCTGGCTCTTTCAGCATTTTCCAAAATCTGAGGTGTACAATTAAGAGTCACCACACTGGAGATCATCTAGGTAAATACACCTGTGCAGAATCTTTTCTGGAAGCCAAAATAAGGTGGATACTTAAAGTCTGTTCATGACTATAATTTTAAACTCTACCACAATTAACCTCAAACCTTTCTTCCACATTTCTCTACTCACTTCATCTGATAATTTACATCATATCTGCATATCATAGTCTGTTACTAACTAGTTACCAGAGTGAATGATGATATATGACTTAAGGGTCAAATAAAATATTGGTAAAGTACTTGCAAAAGTCTGGAGACTTTCCATTCCAGAAATTTTGAATATCTAGTACTCAGATTGACCCTATAAGATATCTGTCTCATATTAGAGTGTTCTGATTTTAATACTTATTTACACAAATTGAATATTTTTTATCTTAGGGAAATAGTAGAGGTAAAAATTTATTATCCCACAGCATTTTTCCAGAAACTGTTTTAATATTCTCTTTGAGCATTTTTTGACAGCCTCACTCCCAACTTTTTAGATCAGAATTTCCTGGGAATATTGCTAGGGTATGTACATTTTTAGCAATTGCTTCAGGGTTTTGAAAACAGTTCCAGAGACATAAGGAAAGGGGATTCCAAAGGTAACCTAGAGATTACTTTTGAGAAGAAATGGAACTGAACATTGAAAAAATTTTTGATGGCTCAGCAATTTCTCACTACCCTTCAATATCTACTTGACTGAGAAATTCTACATAATCCTTGAGGAGACAAACAAAATATGAATCCACATACATTCTGCAACACTGAAATTATAATTTATAAGCCAACATTTCAGCCAATAAAATCAAAGCAGTCCATGGACTAATCTTATTAATACTCATTAATACACAAAATTCCCCATTGCATAATGAGGAATACCTTATAATAATAGCCTTAAAAAAATCACCAGACCTTCCAAAATTCTATTTGCATGGATTCGAGCCAAATTTAACAAATGCTTCCCACCCACACTAATAACAAGAGGCACCTCCTTCTTTACCTCTGCCAAAATTGTAAGCTCTCAGGAGATACACTCACAATCTCTCTCCAACATCTAACTAGAAAATGAAGAATATTGAGGGTTAAGAAAAGAAAAATTCATTTTTTTTCCTACTGCTCTTGCTGCCTCCTTCTTTTTCTTAAGCTCTGCTTGGTAGCTTTTAAGTTTGGTAGGTACATTAGTAGAGACTTATTTTCATCAGTAAACATGAGCTGGTTCAAAGCTCTTCAACTCAGAAATGAGAAAATGATATACATAAACAACTGTTGAAATTGGTGTGTTGGCAAAAGAAAGGGGGACAGAGGGAAAGGGAATTAAAGCAAGTTAAAAGTAGAAGAAAGGCAGGGAGAGCAAGAGAAGGAGAGTGAAGCATTCTCCCAAATTTCTTATTTTAATCTTGCTATCTCTTCACCAAAAATCAATGATCTTCCTTTATTAAACTGACTTTTATTTAACAACACTGTTGAAAAAAATTATAGATAAAAAGTAAGAGCTGTAAAATTTTCATTTGCTCCTTCTTTCTCCCAATTCATGGCTGCCAGAGTATTCTTTGAAGTACTTCAGTGGGCCAGTGGTTACACTAAGAGAAGCACCGATTGACAACAGCCATTCACCCAAGTGTTTCCCTGACTCTTCTAAACAGCTCAGTTTTATCCCACTGAAGAACTGTAAATCCCCTGATGAATTATCTAAATACTGTTCAATGCAGAATAAAACATTCACTCTGAGCTCTTTAAATTGCCCACTAATGCTATGAAGACCTGAAAATTTGCCTCCCTTTCTTTAATACTTCTCAGGGTGAGAAAGACCATTTTAAACCATTTTTCCTAAAATCACTTAAAATAAGTCTAAAGCATGTCAAAATTGTTTGGACTAGGAAATGACAAAATATTTGAGTGAGTTTAAAAATTATTACTAAATAAATGAAGGTAAATATTTAAAACAAATAACCTCAAAAATATTGCTGAGTTTTGCAGCAACAAGTTTTTTTTCTTATTTGTATTCAACACCATAGAATCATGAAGACAAAAAAAATTTCCACTTATATATACTCCCAGCTATTTGCAGTTCCCAGTCTGTATTTAAAAGTAGACTAAAGAAACATATTTTTACTGCTGCTTTCAATTTTCCTTAATCACTGCTATTTGTTTTGCTTTAGTGCTTTGCTCCCTGACTTTCTGTGTGAAAGGTGCTTTATATATTCAATTTGCTAGTGAGCTATGAGATGAAAGGAGTCTTAATGGTGAGTTTGAAGACTGTGGATTTTTATTTCTTTTATTTTTTTTTACAACTGCTATATATATAATTTCACCCTTAATTATCTACGGCTTCTCCTGTCTATGGATCAACAAAGACATATAAAAAACATTCGTGTACTAGGTAATTCTTTCAGAAAATTACACAATCAAATAGGTTGGGTGGCATTTGTTCAAACACATTTAGTGCTTTATGTGAAATCTCTTCCTATACATAGATATTCAGCCTATAATTCTTTGGTTTCTAGCTACCTTTCACAAGATTTAAGTCTTGGAGTAATTGTAATTTTCCTTGACCCTCTTTAGAGAATTCAGTTTACATCACCATTTGGTGTACTGAAGAGTCACACAATGTCCTCTTGGATTTTCTCAGCAATATTTGACATTAAAAAAAGAATTTTCTGAAGATTGAAGGAAATATAACATTGCTTTCAGCTCCAGCTTCTCTCAGTTGCTACAGTCACAACTCAAATGCACAGCTTGGAACAGCATGAAAGGAAGCGCCAAGGCTGAGCCTAGGGACCCTATTCAGTTGACCTAGAAAATTCTCTCTTTGTACCTCACCTATGTTATGAGAAGTTTCTATTAGTGGATAGAGGTCTGGCAATTAAGTTCATGAACTGGTTGCAACAATGTTGCTAACCTTTTTTTGATATCAGAGGGATTATTCCTTATGAATTTATACCAAATGGACAAACAGTTAACCAAGTTTACTATTTGGAAGTGCTGAAAAGGCTGCCTGAAAAAGTTGGACTACCTGAAATTTTCGCCAACAATTCATGGCTCTTGCATCACGACAATGCACCAGTTCACATGGCGCTGTGAGGGGGGTTTTAGCTAGTAAACAAATAACTGTATTGGAATACCCTCCTGCTCACCTGATCTGGCCCCAATGACTTCTTTCTTTATCCAAAGATAAAGGAAATATTGAAAGGAAGACATTTTGATGACATTCAGGACATCAAGGGTAATATGACAACAGCTCTGATGGCCATTCTAGAAAAAGAGTTCCAAAGTTGCTTTGAAGAGTAAACTAGGCGCTGGTGTCAGTGCATAGCTTCCCAAGGGGGGTGTACTTTGAAGGTGACGGTAGTGATATTCAACAATGAGGTATGTAGCACTTTTTCTAGGATGAATTTGCAAACTTAATTGTTCTACCTCGTAGTAAATCAGTTTCCTCAGCATGGCCATGTTTGATATTTGATTACTTTCCTAGGTCAATTATTGAAAGTTTGGGGTTTTTTTTTTAATGTTGTTGTTTGTTTGACTGATTTGATTTTAAAAAGTGGTGCCATGTTATTAATCAATTAGTTATTTACTATCCATTTACTGTGGACCTAGAACTGTGCTAGGTCCCATGGAGGCAAAGAAGGAGATAAAGAATAAGGTGTTGCTGTCAGGGAGCTTGACAATCTATAAATGAGAAGATAAAACTGAAAAAAGTGAAAATTTAGAATGAATATTTGCTTTAGAAGTTCAGAGAAGAGAAGTAGAATATTCAAGAGAGTACTGAATGAAGAAAAAAAGATTTGATAAGGGACTTTGAAAGTGAAAGAGGGCAAGCAAGCCAAGAGACATGAAAAGCCACAGGGACAAAAATGAGCAGGAACATTTATAGGACAGTGAGACTAGTCTAACTGGACACGTCTCATTCCCAAATAAATATCACGTATCTATCTACTTCTCTCCCTTTCCTTTACTACCACACTGGTCCAGTTCACGCTTAGCTCGCATCCAGAACAAATCACCAGCTGTGATTGGTTCTTACCAGACCCCATCTATAATTCATAGGGCTGACACAATAATCTTTTATTTCTCCATTTAAAATCAGATCATTTCAGCCCCCTGCTTAATTGCCTTCGAATGATTTCCCAATGCACTATAAATAACACTCAAACTCCCTACTATGGACTTCAAGGACCTAAACAATCTGGACCACACGTAACTGTTGGATCTTCTCCTCTAACACTGTTCCTTGCTCACTATGCTCCAACTTCACTGCTCTTTTTGTACCTGAAATGAAGATGGGAGGAAAATGATGAACAGTGACGACATTTGCTTGGCACTATATAGCTACAGTCTGTGTTCTTCTTTCAATCTTTACAAAAATCCTGTCCAGACGGTATGATCCCTCTTTTAAATGTAAAGACCCAGAATTCCAGAGAGCCTAAGATCACAGATCATGTGACTGAGCTGTGATTCAAACTTATGTCTTCTGATCACCACTCTCAAGAGAAAGGACCATATTTATAATTAATGATATAGAAAACATGGTAAGAGACATGAGTGAAAGGTAATTTGAAATGTTAAAGCCTGGGGAATGAGGAAATGGTGGTGTCCTGAAATCTATAATGGGAAAGACCTGGAAAGAAATATAAAGACTCCTAGCCCAGTTAGCCTATCCTTAGAGGCTGCACTAGAATGGCGGTTTCTACTCTTGGCTGTGCAACAACACAGCTGCGAGAATGTATGCGTCAGTTCAGTTCTCCAATGCTCAGATTTACTCTCTGAAGAAGAGGAGGAACATTTTGTGACCTTGGGTTAGGCAAAGATTTCTGAGATTCAACGGTAAAAACATGACTTGTAAGAGACAAAAATGATAATTGGACTTCATCAAAATTAGGAATTTCTGCTCTTAAAAAGACACTGTGCAGTGAATAAAAATACAAGCCACAGGCTGGGAGAAAATATTTGCAAATGACATATTTGATAAAGGACTTGTATCTAGAATATATAAAGAACTTTTAAAATTCAACAATAAGAAAATAAACAACCCCATTTTTGAAAATGGGCAAAAGATTCAAACAGAAATTTCACCAGAGAAGACATACAGATGGGCAAAAGCACATGAAAAGGTGTTCCATATCATTAGTAATTTGGGAAATGCAAAAATAAAACCACACATCTACTAAAATAGCTAAAATTAAAGACTGATCATACCAAGTGTTGCCCAACATGTTGAGAGATTAGAACTCTCATATACAGATGGTGATAATGTAAAATGTTACAACTACTTGAAAATCATGTGGAAATTTCTTAAGATGTTAAATATACATCTACTGTATCACCCTGCCATTTCACTCCTAAGTTTCTACCCAAGACAAATGAAAGTTTATGTCTATATAGAGACTTGTACATGAATGTTCATAGTAGCATCATTTGTAATAGCCAGAAGCTGGAAAAATGTGTATCAACAGATAAATGGATAAATAAGTTGTAGAAAATTTATATAAAGGAATACACCTTGGGAATAAAAAGGAATCAACTACAGATGGACACAACATAGATCTCAAAATAATTATGCTAAGTGAAAGAAGCCAGATAAAAAGAGTACACACTTGAAAATTCCATTAAAAAAAAGTTTATAAGTTGAAAATTAATCCAAGTGACAAAAAAAAGATCAGTGGTTTCCGGGAGATGGAAAGGGGGTGGCATGAGGGAGGGATTACCAAGGCATAAGGAAAATTTTTTGGAGTGATGCTATGTTCATTATCTTGAATGGGGTGATCCTTCAAGGGTGCGTACATACCAAAACTTATCAAATTGTACACTTTAAATACATGCAGTTTATTGTATGCCAGTTATTTCTCAACAAAGCTGTTTTTAAAAAGAAGAAAAAAAGCAATAGTAATAAAGACAGTATGGTATTGGCATAAGGACAGATTAGTGGAACAGAATTAAGAATCAGAAAAAAAAAATCACATTTATATGGTCAATTGATTTTCAACAAAGATGCCCAAAAAATCCAATGGGAAAAGATCATCTTTTCAATAAATTGTGCTGGAATAACTATATATCATATAGAAAAAGATTAACCATGACATCCTACTGAAAAATTAATTCAAAGTGGATCATTGACCTTACCTAAAAATCTAAAACCATAAAACTGCTAAATAAATAAATAAATAAATAAATAACTTGTT
>NW_017731426.1:3956269-3958258 GCF_001890085.2 Hipposideros armiger | reverse complement strand
GTACACACACAGATTTTGATTCATATTTTCTAAATGACTATTTAGCATCCATCCATATGTTTCCCAATCTACTATTTGAAAATATATTCATCTGAATAAGTACAATTTTCAAGTGATATAGATCTATGTAATCAACTCTGTGTATTGCCAGCCCTATTATAGTAGTCTATATGTTACATTTTTTAACATATGATAAGGTAACATTGACAAACAAAAAAAGTTTATTAGCTGCAAGTCAAATTATAATAGAAAATGTTCGCTGGTGGTTTACTTTATGTAAGACTCCATAAAATGAATATTTTGGAGTTGTTTTTTGTTTTGCTTTTCATTTTGTTTTGTTTTCTATTTCCAAGTTATAAGATCACCCAACTTGATGAAGTAAAACTCTGTCTTCCCTCTAGCAAAGTATATAATCTTTATTTTGGCTCCTTCCTCTCTGATGACTAAATTGGAAATTCCTCCAAGCTGTAATTCAAAGCCATAGGTGACCTTAAAGAAATGATTTTTTATATGCTACCTTTTATTTTAAGGTAACTTTTCAAATGTAGACCATGCATTCCATTATGTTTAGCTGTCAAGCACGGCCTTCATTTGCATTTTTTCCCACTGCTATAATTTTGAGAACTGGCAGGTGACCAAAGAAGAAAAAAATGTGCATCTACCATCTAGAGTGCAATGTAGGCTTTTTTATTATAATTAAGGAGCATAGATATTCATGATTAGATCAAGGTCAGAGGAGCAGAACATCAGAGCCAAGGACTTAAAGGTACAAAGAATGGAAAATTGCTTTCTAAAGATTTTTTTTTATTATTTTAATAGTAATGGTGACAATCTTTAAGTTTTGCAATAAAACATTTTAAATAGCTCATCTGTTTTATTTTAAAATGTGCACACCTGGTGTGTTTGCACATTTAAACTGGAGCTTGAAGTCTCAGTTGCATTTTCATTCCACTTTTTTTTCAACTTCCCATTTCTGCTCCTGGTGCAGAAAAGCAATTTGAGAATTATAATGACAATGGATTCTTTTAAAGGCTGAGTCTACATGACACCCCAAATTATTTGTACAGAAGGCATGAGTTTTCTATTAAATCTAAAGGATTAACCNAAAGACAGGTCCTTCTCCATATGAAAAATTATGAAGCTCTCTGAAAGATGGCAAAAAGTTATCGAACAAAACGGGCAATATATCATTGATTGATCTTTGTTCTTTATATTAATAAATGAGCTTTGGAAAACATAGACAAAATACATACGTCATGACTTTTCCGACAACCCAATATTTACTGTCAGACAGGCCCTTCCCAGAAAATATTTGTCAACTCCTGCTTTAGATAAAAGAAAACACACTCTCTCTACATCTCTTCTAAATAGGAATGAAACACAGATAATGAAACGAATAAGATGTAGCTGATAAGCATAAACTTATTTAGAAATCTCATAAACAATATTTGCAAAGTGTAGTTTAGCTCACATGCCACTATTTTTATAACTTACATTTATGTAAAAGCATTCAAATTAACAATTGTTATCTGAAGTAACTCAATGGTCTTTTTATTTTTTTCTGTCTGTGTACCTTAGGTTTGATTGGATCATGAACTTAAATGCAGCTGTTGTCTTTCTGGGAACAGCATACATTCAGCACTTGGTAACTTGGGCCCTGGTTTTACTTTTCCTTTTATGTCTACACTTACGACTTTGATAACTCTTCATATGATGCATTAGAACCTGATTTATCAGCCTGAAAAATGTAAGTAAATCGCATGTTATGTTAATTTTGGGGGTTTTATGGCTTTCTTGACACAGCTCCTTCCTCTTTGATTCCATATAACTTCTCTTTCAACTCACAGAATTTGTAGATGCTGCCAGTTATTACACTCTAGAGCAACAGAGTCTGCAACAATATCAATAACCTCTATCTTTTAATTTTCCCTTGTTAAAAAAAGTTTTGATAATGGAATATTTCAAACATAAACAAAAAGAGAAAAAAAA
>NW_017731426.1:3951352-3952588 GCF_001890085.2 Hipposideros armiger | reverse complement strand
AAAAACTGTGTTTCCTTTTCGTATATAAAGAAATGTAGAGACTGCAACCTGAGCAATAGGAATGCTCACTGCTACTGAGTCTATCACAGTTTCCAGGTCTTTCAATGCACAAAGCTAGAAAATGTTCTCTTTCTTCTTTCTAAGATAACATACATTTTGGATTATACTAATACCCTAATCAAAACCAGTGCTACAGGATTTGTATGTAAGCTTATCAAACTCAGATCTTGTTTTACTTCTTCCCATGCCAAAAATCCCAGTTCTCAATGACAGCAATAGATTTGCACATTGGCTTCATCTCAAAAGACATACTCAGTAATCTTACACTAACACTACCACCAACAGCATGATTGTTGAAAAGAATGTTAAGATTCTTCTTGAAGTTGTTTTTTTGTTGTTGTTTTGATTTTTTGTTTTTGTGTTATAAACCCTGGGAATGTTCACTAAAATTATTGTGTTTTAAAGTCACTTGGTATAGTTTCTCTCTGGTTATACCACTAAATTTATATATAATTAAGTGCATTTGTTCCATTTTTCTTTATATTTTCAAATATTTAAAAAATTTTAATATGTTTTAAATCATTTAAAATTGATGTCCAAAACAAGGTCTGTATATTCCTATATCCCCTCCTATTCCGTTAGCTGTCAATTTACATATTTTTAAAGAATTAACATTCCTTTTTTAATTTATAAAAATATTAAAATTTTATCTGTGTATGTGTATGTATTTCTCCCTTCTTATATAAGCATCAGCATATTATTCACACTTTTCTCATCTGCTTTTTTCATTTACTATAACCTAACGGTTGCTTCATAACTGTTTATAAAACTGTGCCCTATTCCTTTTTATAGCTGCATAGTACTCCATTGTGTGGTGAGCCATTGTTTATTTTACCAGTCTTATATTGATGCACATTTGGGTTTTTTCTTTACTTTTGCTGTTAATTAGGTTCTAATGAATATCTAATGAATACCTCTCTTTGCATTGACCCCCAGCATATTTTTAGGATAGATCCTACAAGTAGGATTGCTAAATCAAAAAGTAAATCCAGGGCTGCCCCAGTGGCATGTTGGTTAAGAGTTGGCTTGAGAGCACTAGCTCTGAGAAGCAGGGCCCCAGTTCGGATCCCACATGAGGACCAGTGACATTGTGCCCTCTACAGCTAAGATGGTGAACAACAGCTCAACCTGGAGCTGGGCTGCTGTGAGTCGCTGGTGATGGCATAGGCTGCAGTG
>NW_017731426.1:3947657-3949387 GCF_001890085.2 Hipposideros armiger | reverse complement strand
CTCTTAATTGATGCAGAGCCATAGGATTCATTCCAGGGTCCCTGGCTTTTCTCTTCACATCCTCTATTCTTAAGTAATCCCTAGTTCCACAATTTTTAATGCCAACTATACACCAACCACTCGATTTCATAGTGACCTCTCTCCTCACCCGAAACACATATATCTGACTTCCTAGTCAAAGTTTTGACTTGGTTATCTAATACTGGTCTCAAACTTAACCTGACCAAAACTCAACTCTTGATTCTTCCAATTGCAAACTGAGTCCTTTCTTGTCTTTTCTATCTCAATGTAAGTCAACAACACTCAGTTGTTTAAGGGAAACCAAAGTAGTCATCCTCAATCTTCTCATTCCTTCAACCTCTCCCCGCATCAGAAAATCCTATTGATTGTTCAAAAACCTG
Organism: Hipposideros armiger; assembly: GCF_001890085.2. Classification (NCBI taxonomy): domain Eukaryota; kingdom Metazoa; phylum Chordata; class Mammalia; order Chiroptera; family Hipposideridae; genus Hipposideros; species Hipposideros armiger. The sequence goes on along the minus strand of NW_017731426.1, from coordinate 3,948,986 downwards.
TCCCATCCTATTCACTTCTCTTCATGGCTGCTACTACTACTACTAAGTCACCACTACCTCTTGCCTGTCTCCTGGCTTCCTCTCTCATTTCCTAAAATCCATTATCCATACAGCTAGCAGAGTTCAGAGAACATTTCTTAAATTATACATAATATGATATCTCTATTCTATATAAAACTTAATGGTCTCCCATAACACTGAGGATGAAATGCAAGCTCTTTCCTTTGGCCTGTGAAGTCTGACCCCTGAGCAACTCTTGGACCTCATCTCCTTCCGACCTTCTTCTCTCTAACTGAGCTACTGCCCCATTGGCCTTTACTGTTCCCGACCCTCTCCTAGCTCATTTCTACCTCATGGCATGCCTGGCATATGCTTCTTCCAGGTCTCTTTACCTATTCAATCCTCAGTTCAAATTTCAACCTTTTAAGTCTCCTCTACACCAAACTCTACAGCAAGTCTCTATCTTATCAGTCCATTTTGTTTTCATCATTGGATTTGGCTAATATTTTCCTGCTAGTTTAGTGTCACCCCACCAGAAAGAAAACTCAGGGACTTATAGGTCATGTTTATGACTATATTCTCAAGGTCTAGAAATATTTTTTTGGCATCAATTATGTGCACTCACAGCGCTAGCTAAAACTTTAGACCTCTTTCATGCTAATCCATTTCTTGTTCTTAACCATTTTGTTTTTGTTGCTTCATATCACCACATCAGATACAATTTTACTAGTTTAAATAAATTCATTTTTCAAAGTGTTTATTCATTTGAAGCCAGTAATGTTCAAAGCCTAATCCATGGAGCAGTTTTGTTCAATAAGCTGTTTATTACGGGTATGCAGCAAAATAAATACAGACATTGAAATAAAACATGTAAAAGTACTTATGGAAAGTTACATTTTATATCTGTTGAATCTAATAATAAACAAAGTCAGGACTTATATTTTGTATGTCTTTCTTTCTTATTTTATTCTTTTGGCACTTCATTTTTATTGTATTTCACAAATGTATTGACTGTGATAGTTGAGAAATTTAAAAAAAACAAACAACTGATCTTTTAACCCTGCTACTTTAAGATGCACTAATCTAACCTTTAGAAATAATATGATAATGATATTCAATTGTTCAATAAAATTGCAGGTATTGATTTATCATGCATAAGAGCAGATCCAAATTTATTCTGCAATAAATAGTGATTTGTTTATTAAAAAAATAGTGAGTTTAAAATATGTCATATTCAATAAAGTCCCTGATTTTGAAATATAGAAATAAAATTGAGGGGAATGTCTTTAGAAATAGTCTTTCATCCTGGAAATAGTTATCATTTAATAA
>NW_017731426.1:3937625-3943237 GCF_001890085.2 Hipposideros armiger | reverse complement strand
AAAAAAAAAAAACATCCTTCATTCTCCTCTGATTGGTACATGCTTAATTTTATTGAACCAGGGCAGAGCTAGCTAATGTTCCTTTCACTAGCACCATCTGTACCCAACCAAACCAACCCTAGTTTACAATGTCAAGGGTCAAATTAAAGATTGGAGATCAATTATTACCAGGACATATTTTATAGAGATAGAAAAAACAAAACAACTAAACCTCAGTGAAATTGTGGTCCATTCCTGGGTTTAAGCAGTTAACACAGCACTAGGCTCGTTTTACAAGTGGTGGGCTCATTAACAGCTGTACTGACTTATGGCTTCTCCTATACCCTCTCAGATTGCACAGTTGCTGATACAGAAGGGGGTAGTGAAGGTTTCAAACAAGGAGTGATCCTCTGGGTGTCTGAGCAAGGCTGCTCTTCCAGGATGGTGGTTAGTTCATGTATTGTAAGAAACCCTGGAGAGTCCATTCCTCAAAGGCGAGACTTGGGTTGACTTTCTCTCCAAGACACTTAGTACGTAGCGTGTGCACCATTGGGAATTAAAGAAGTACTTTGTGCTGCTAATACTTATGATAAAGATGTGTTCATACCAACAAAGCTCATAAGCTAGAAAAGTGAGAGAGGCCCCTTTTCCTGGGATGGTGTGCTGATGTTCTGACGTTATAAACTAACAAGAGGTTTGGAATACATGAAGAGGCTCCACGTTAGGGTTAGCGTTTTCGTATTAGGGTTATTTTAAAAATGAAGAAATTCTAACATAACATGGAAGGTTTGGGGTGGAGCAGAGGACTTTTTTTTTTCCATTTCTTATCTGCTACTTTATTATGCAAACCTTTTTCATGTAGTTCCCTTTTTGGTCCTCTAGTGCCACACAATTAATTAAAATGAGAGTTTAGACACAAATATGTTCTTCTCTCTTTTTTTCTCACGTTGTTGGGCTCATGTTATAAATGAGGCCAATCCAGGAAGCCCACAAAGACGGTCTCCAATGAGTAATGCCAATGAGTAATGTGTTTCCACCATGGGCCCCTCTTCTTCAGAAAAAAATCATGCCACTATACCAGATGCTATTTACAGGATCTATTCTAGCCTAAAACGTTTTTCATCGGGGTGTAAACAAACATCCTTAATACTTTCTACTGGTTTTCACTTTATTGTTCAAAAATAAGTTAAATGCAAAACTTAAGTCATTTGATTTTTTATGTGTCATCCTAAGCACAAAACCGGGGCCACTTTTACTTTTCACAGGAAAATTAAGAAGATAGACTAGATGACAACAGTTTCCTCCATAAAGAATTGACAGTGTTGTCAGTAGACTAAATAGAGCTCTTACTGCCCTTTGTCAGCTTGTAATTGGGACCGTGAAGGCCCAGGGAACATCCAGCTCATCTGTCACAGAATCCATGCAACGGACAAGGCACCTGCAGCAGGACTCTTTCTCCAAAGTTAAACCCCCGTCTTAATACATGGCTCCTTTCCCCCTCAAATACAGATTCCTTCAGGATACTATCTGCAGATCATGAATTCCATCCTGAATTTGGGTGGGTTTCTTCTGCCCATTGCAGTAATGAATGTCATCCGCATCCGGCCACTGTTAATTCTGGCTCCTTGCATGGAATATTTCAGCACTTGCCTATTTCGCTCTAAGAGAGATGGACCATTTCTCCAGTGTGCATTAGTAAGTTCTTTACCATCTCAAGTGAACTGGTTGCAACTTTTTAAAATTAAAAAAAAACAAACAGAAAAACACTCTGCTAACATCTAAGCTAGCTATATGTTCTAAAGAAAGTCTGATTTTGACAAATTGGGAAGAAAGTGAATTTGAGAGTGTTAACATCCAGCTTCTCAAATCTCTATCAGACATCAGTGTCCCATTTTCTTCCCATTCTTTATGCCTCCTCAGAAGACACACCTGATGTAAAGACATGGTGAAACTTCCAGCATTATCAAATGGCCTATCCTCCTTCAAGTAAGGTGGTCCTTACTCCTGAGTCAACGCTGAGTATGTTCCTAAAAATTAATTCAGGTAAAAAAACCCAAAAAAATAATGCCAGGCTATACTTGGGAAGCATTAACTTCTGAACCAGTAGCAAAATTTATTTAAAATTATTACTGTGGTTCACAGCTTCACTATAGTACGTCTTCAAATAGTAAGGTACACAGCAATAATTTTCAAACATTTTTTTCCAGCTTTAGTGAAATATAATTGACATTTAACATCATGTAATTTTAAGGTGTATGATGTGATGTTTCGGTACACATATATATTGCAAAATATTTACCACAATAAGGTTAGTTAACACATCCTTTATCTCACATAATTACCATTTTGTTGTTAGGTGAGGACATTAAAGCTGTACTCTCACTTTTTAGTTAAAAAAAATTAGAGCATCTTACTCAGTATACAATTAATAAACCATAAAATAACTTTTTGCTGATTGAAATGGGAGAGAAGGAGCTGAAATCCATTCTGACCACACTGTCCTCTACCTACGTGTGGTCCCTCAGGCACTGACATGCTGGTTCAGTAAAACCAGGCTCAGTTTACCAATCAGAGATCTGCATCTCAGTCCATGCTCTGCCACTGAGCTGCATTTGGGAGACTTTGAAAAGCCACCTAACATTTTTTTCTTCTAGCTCACTTGTTATATTCACTGAGGGGCATACCCTAAATAAACTTTGGGTTCCTCCATTTTGTAAGACTTCTGGAATCACTCAGGATGACATCAGTGCCGGGAGCATAGCGCTGACAGAGAGGGAAAGCTCTATAAATGTTAGTGAGTATTGAGTGGGTCATCATTTGCAAGGGAGGAGTCGAATTGTTTGGCGGGCATCAACAGAAAGCAAAGGGAATTTGAAACTTTCAGAATATCATGTAATGGTAACCTGATGTCTTATCGTCTAATTGAGAAATAATTCCATTGAAATATTTGGGGGTAGGCATTTCAAAGATTCTCTTCCCTTTGTTAACTATTCTTATCCTTAATTCCTCCTTTTTAGAGATTTGTGGAGACCACGTAGTCTTCTATATATTACTATATTTTTTGCTATTTATCTGTTTATAGAAGTTACATTTTAGCATGTGTGCTTCCTGTCATTTACCAAAGCCACAATCACTCCAGATCACATCACAGGGCAGATTTGTTTTTGGGAAGAACTCACAGTGACTAAACTTTCCTTAGTTTATTTTGTTATCTTCAGTTGTCAAGGCCTTTAATACATAATCTTTTTTGATTTATTTGTAAAGCCAGTAACCCCAACATTATGTATTGTAATACATTTAGGCAAACTATAAATATTAATAGGTTTTTGACAGTCCTTAATCTTAAACAGTGCTTTTCTGTCTGCCAATGTGGAAATCCCAAAACCAGTACTTAGTGAATGTCCAGCATTATTTGAAAACACAAAAGAAAAGACATTGTACATACCCTCAGTAAGTATACTATTAAAACAGAATGAACGCAGGATAAAAGGGAGATAAATTTATATTGCAAAATGCCAAAAACTTTGCCAGTCTTGTACAGTACCATGAAAATCCAGTCTGAACTTCCAAACTACTTAATTACAAAAAAATTTCTAAAATTGTATTACTTTAGGAAAATATGCTGTACAACATGGCTGAAAGAACACAATTAGAAATCCTTCCCGAGAATACAAAATCTGAAATTCACTTTAAATATAAGCCACTTTCATGTCTATTCTTAAAGAAAGGTATGATTTTTTTCTGGATAAAGGAAAGTTAGACAGCATTATCTAATGTACTGTTTGATGTTAATGAACTAAATATTCCCCTTTAAGATTGGTAACAGACTTGTTGGGCAGCAAAAGGAAAAAACTATACTCATTTTAAAAAACTGAGCTATGTTCTCTGAGTACACAGTACTGAATTAAGTTGTTTCTAAACCAGATTTCATTCATTTGTTCATTTACATACTTGTTCATTTATTTGCATAATATTTTGCTATGGGAATATAGAAAAGCATGATGATATGCATCTTTTTAGCTAGATTTTGCTTAAGTTTCCCATATTCTGTTTAGGACTTTGGAAGATTAAATTTTATCAGGATATATAAGCATAAACCTTGTGTACTTTTTGGTAACAACTTACATAACTAAATTAGCCTAATATTAAAATATCCTTTCACTTTGAACTCAAGTGCCTTGAAAATGTGAGTGATATATAAGTATATAAATTATGAACAAATATTTATGAGCCCTTAATTTGAACATGGGCACCTTCATATGCATATCCCATTTAATCTCATGATAAACCAGCATTCAATATGTCAAGGGTCTCAAAGATAAGTGTCATATAAATTCAGGTTTTCTAATTCTAAGGCCATTGCAGTATTATTATTATTATTATTATTATTATTATTATTATTATTCCACTTACCAGCTATACACAGCTGTTAGATTACGGAAGTTAAACCACCAGTATTAATTTGGAATCCTTACTTCCAATAAGGCTCTGAAGTTAATGAAAAAAATTCTTCATCACCATTATGGGCAGTTACTCCTTAGATTCCCCCAATCCTTTCCACGTTCAGTCATTCCCCTTCCAAGGTCTGCCCTGTTTGAGGAGGCAGATGGCGCAGACAATGCCAATGTCTAGTGTTTGACACGGATAATCGCAGCACAGGCCGAGAGGGAGGGATAGAGAAATCTCACTAGATTGGTCAAACTAAAAATTTAATAAAGAAAAAAATAAGCTTATTTTTCTTATCTAGCTCATAAACAGTGCAACACAAGAGGGGTTTCTGATTCAAGACATGACATTCTTGAGTTTATCACCTACAGAAATCAAGAAGTATATCACAGTACCAACTACAAAATAATCTCCGAGTCTTCCAGAGCTGTAAGAGGCGAGGGCTTCATGTGCTCAGTGTTTCCTCCAGACTGGGCTTTTCCAACATGACATAGGAGCGGGTGTATCCCCTTAAAAGTTAACCTTAATTACCAAAACTTTAGAATCAGTGATTTCATTGTGATTTATCCATCTGTCATAATTGGACATACTTCATTTTAGCCTTTTTTGGTTCAAAGCTTTATATCACGAGCATTTCCTTTCTTTAGCATTAATTAAAATCCTGCAGTACGTGGCATTTAGTAGTTAGTGCTGACACACACAAGTATTAATCTGACTAAAATTAGCCTAATTAAGATTGTTATTAAGCCTTACACAAAGCAGAAGTGTACAACACAGTAGGTAGCAATTATCTTGACTTTTAAATGACATTTAAATTGAAATGCGGATGAAGTACATTCAAATATCTGCCATACCTTCCTTTTTAAAATTAAAACTTGAAAATTCAAATTCGAACTCCAAGTCCTTTGTGATATAGGTACAGTCCAGATGTTGGTCCCTTTTTACATAACAGGTAATTTCTACTAGTTCTAATGATTGGCAGTGATACAAAGTTTCTTTTTTGGTTGGAACCAAAGCACTTCATAAATTAAAAACCGAGTCCCCTGATCTAATCATTTCATTGAGAATAAGATTATTTTGGCAAAACTGCTTTTTCTGTACTACAGTTTTAGAACTGACAACTTTTTCCAAGAAATGTCACAGTGCATATCCATTACAAAATACCTGATAGGAAAAACTGTGTAAAC